>NC_137885.1:30082432-30144932 GCF_963924005.1 Protomyctophum bolini
ATTAGGACGCCATCATGGCCCTCCATATACATTTATATTATGTATTAATTACATACCGCCATCAATGCTCTCGTCCATAATACATAATAGGACGCCATCAAGGCACCTCCATATACATTTATATTATGTATTACATTAATACATTAGGACGCCATCAAGGCCCTCCATAATACATTTATATTATGTATTACATTAATACATAGGACGCCATCAAGCCCTCCATAATACATTTATATTATAGTATTACATTAATACATTAGGGGACGCATCAAGGCCCTCCAGAATACATTTTATTATGTATTACATTAATACATTAGGCCGCCATCAAGGCCCTCCATAATACAATTTATATAGGTATTACATCTGAGAGTATTAGGACGCCATCAAGGCCCTCCAGAATACATTTATATTATGTATTACATTAATACATTAGGACGCCATCAAGGCCCTCCATAATACATTATATATTCATGTATTACATTAATACATTAGGACGCCATCAAGGCCTCCATAATACATTTTATATTATGTATTACATTAATACATTAGGACGCCATCAAGGCCCTCCATAATACATTTATATTATGTATTACATTAATACATTAGGACGCCATCAAGGCCCTCCAGAATACATTTATATTATGTATTACATTAATACATTAGGACGCCATCAAGGCCCTCCATAATACATTTATATTATGTATTACATTAATACATTAGGACGCCATCAAGGCCCTCCATAATACATTTATATTATGTATTACATTAATACATTAGGACGCCATCAAGGCCCTCCATAATACATTTATATTATGTATTACATTAATACATTAGGACGCCATCAAGGCCCTCCAGAATACATTTATATTATGTATTACATTAATACATTAGGACGCCATCAAGGCCCTCCATAATACATTTATATTATGTATTACATTAATACATTAGGACGCCATCAAGGCCCTCCAGAATACATTTATATTATGTATTACATTAATACATTAGACGCCATCAAGGCCCTCCATAATACATTTATATTATGTATTACATTAATACATTAGGACGCCATCAAGGCCCTCCATAATACATTTATATTATGTATTACATTAATACATTAGGACGCCATCAAGGCCCTCCATAATACATTTATATTATGTATTACATTAATACATTAGGACGCCATCAAGGCCCTCCATAATACATTTATATTATGTATTACATTAATACATTAGGACGCCATCAGGCCCTCCATAATACATTTATATTATGTATTACATTAATACATTAGGACGCCATCAAGGCCCTCCATAATACAATTTATATTATGTATTACATTAATACATTAGGACGCCATCAAGGCCCTCCAGAATACATTTATATTATGTATTACATTAATACATTAGGACGCCATCAAGGCCCTCCATAATACATTTATATTATGTATTACATTAATACATTAGGACGCCATCAAGGCCCTCCATAATACATTTATATTATGTATTACATTAATACATTAGGACGCCATCAAGGCCCTCCATAATACATTTATATTATGTATTACATTAATACATTAGGACGCCATCAAGGCCCTCCATAATACATTTATATTATGTATTACATTAATACATTAGGACGCCATCAAGGCCCTCCAGAATACATTTATATTATGTATTACATTAATACATTAGGACGCCATCAAGGCCCTCCATAATACATTTATATTATGTATTACATTAATACATTAGGACGCCATCAAGGCCCTCCATAATACATTTATATTATGTATTACATTAATACATTAGGACGCCATCAAGGCCCTCCATAATACATTTATATTATGTATTACATTAATACATTAGGACGCCATCAAGGCCCTCCATAATACATTTATATTATGTATTACATTAATACATTAGGACGCCATCAAGGCCCTCCAGAATACATTTATATTATGTATTACATTAATACATTAGGACGCCATCAAGGCCCTCCATAATACATTTATATTATGTATTACATTAATACATTAGGACGCCATCAAGGCCCTCCATAATACATTTATATTATGTATTACATTAATACATTAGGACGCCATCAAGGCCCTCCATAATACATTTATATTATGTATTACATTAATACATTAGGACGCCATCAAGGCCCTCCAGAATACATTTATATTATGTATTACATTAATACATTAGGACGCCATCAAGGCCCTCCATAATACATTTATATTATGTATTACATTAATACATTAGGACGCCATCAAGGCCCTCCAGAATACATTTATATTATGTATTACATTAATACATTAGGACGCCATCAAGGCCCTCCAGAATACATTTATATTATGTATTACATTAATACATTAGGACGCCATCAAGGCCCTCCATAATACATTTTATATTATGTATTACATTAATACATTAGGACGCCATCAAGGCCCTCCATAATACATTTATATTATGTATTACATTAATACATTAGGACGCCATCAAGGCCCTCCATAATACATTTATATTATGTATTACATTAATACATTAGGACGCCATCAAGGCCCTCCAGAATACATTTATATTATGTATTACATTAATACATTAGGACGCCATCAAGGCCCTCCATAATACATTTATATTATGTATTACATTAATACATTAGGACGCCATCAAGGCCCTCCAGAATACATTTATATTATGTATTACATTAATACATTAGGACGCCATCAAGGCCCTCCATAATACATTTATATTATGTATTACATTAATACATTAGGACGCCATCAAGGCCCTCCAGAATACATTTATATTATGTATTACATTAATACATTAGGACGCCATCAAGGCCCTCCATAATACATTTATATTATGTATTACATTAATACATTAGGACGCCATCAAGGCCCTCCAGAATACATTTATATTATGTATTACATTAATACATTAGGACGCCATCAAGGCCCTCCAGAATACATTTATATTATGTATTACATTAATACATTAGGACGCCATCAAGGCCCTCCAGAATACATTTATATTATGTATTACATTAATACATTAGGACGCCATCAAGGCCTCCAGAATACATTTATATTATGTATTACATTAATACATTAGGACGCCATCAAGGCCCTCCAGAATACATTTATATTATGTATTACATTAATACATTAGGACGCCATCAAGGCCCTCCATAATACATTTATATTATGTATTACATTAATACATTAGGACGCCATCAAGGCCCTCCATAATACATTTATATTATGTATTACATTAATACATTAGGACGCCATCAAGGCCCTCCAGAATACATTTATATTATGTATTACATTAATACATTAGGACGCCATCAAGGCCTCCAAATACATTTATATTATGTATTACATTAATACATTAGGACGCCATCAAGGCCCTCCATAATACATTTATATTATGTATTACATTAATACATTAGGACGCCATCAAGGCCCTCCATAATACATTTATATTATGTATTACATTAATACATTAGGACGCCATCAAGGCCCTCCATAATACATTTATATTATGTATTACATTAATACATTAGGACGCCATCAAGGCCCTCCAGAATACATTTATATTATGTATTACATTAATACATTAGGACGCCATCAAGGCCCTCCAGAATACATTTATATTATGTATTACATTAATACATTAGGACGCCATCAAGGCCCTCCAGAATACATTTATATTATGTATTACATTAATACATTAGGACGCCATCAAGGCCCTCCAGAATACATTTATATTATGTATTACATTAATACATTAGGACGCCATCAAGGCCCTCCAGAATACATTTATATTATGTATTACATTAATACATTAGGACGCCATCAAGGCCCTCCAGAATACATTTATATTATGTATTACATTAATACATTAGGACGCCATCAAGGCCCTCCAGAATACATTTATATTATGTATTACATTAATACATTAGGACGCCATCAAGGCCCTCCAGAATACATTTATATTATGTATTACATTAATACATTAGGACGCCATCAAGGCCTCCATAATACATTTATATTATGTATTACATTAATACATTAGGACGCCATCAAGGCCCTCCAGAATACATTTATATTATGTATTACATTAATACATTAGGACGCCATCAAGGCCCTCCAGAATACATTTATATTATGTATTACATTAATACATTAGGACGCCATCAAGGCCCTCCAGAATACATTTATATTATGTATTACATTAATACATTAGGACGCCATCAAGGCCCTCCAGAATACATTTATATTATGTATTACATTAATACATTAGGACGCCATCAAGGCCCTCCATAATACATTTATATTATGTATTACATTAATACATTAGGACGCCATCAAGGCCCTCCATAATACATTTATATTATGTATTACATTAATACATTAGGACGCCATCAAGGCCCTCCAGAATACATTTATATTATGTATTACATTAATACATTAGGACGCCATCAAGGCCCTCCATAATACATTTATATTATGTATTACATTAATACATTAGGACGCCATCAAGGCCCTCCAGAATACATTTATATTATGTATTACATTAATACATTAGGACGCCATCAAGGCCCTCCAGAATACATTTATATTATGTATTACATTAATACATTAGGACGCCATCAAGGCCCTCCAGAATACATTTATATTATGTATTACATTAATACATTAGGACGCCATCAAGGCCCTCCAGAATACATTTATATTATGTATTACATTAATACATTAGGACGCCATCAAGGCCCTCCAGAATACATTTATATTATGTATTACATTAATACATTAGGACGCCATCAAGGCCCTCCAGAATACATTTATATTATGTATTACATTAATACATTAGGACGCCATCAAGGCCCTCCAGAATACATTTATATTATGTATTACATTAATACATTAGGACGCCATCAAGGCCCTCCAGAATACATTTATATTATGTATTACATTAATACATTAGGACGCCATCAAGGCCCTCCATAATACATTTATATTATGTATTACATTAATACATTAGGACGCCATCAAGGCCTCCAGAATACATTTATATTATGTATTACATTAATACATTAGGACGCCATCAAGGCCCTCCAGAATACATTATATTATGTATTACATTAATACATTAGGACGCCATCAAGGCCCTCCAGAATACATTTATATTATGTATTACATTAATACATTAGGACGCCATCAAGGCCCTCCAGAATACATTTATATTATGTATTACATTAATACATTAGGACGCCATCAAGGCCCTCCATAATACATTTATATTATGTATTACATTAATACATTAGGACGCCATCAAGGCCCTCCATAATACATTATATTATGTATTACATTAATACATTAGGACGCCATCAAGGCCCTCCAGAATACATTTATATTATGTATTACATTAATACATTAGGACGCCATCAAGGCCCTCCAGAATACATTTATATTATGTATTACATTAATACATTAGGAACGCCATCAAGGCCCTCCATAATACATTTATATTATGTATTACATTAATACATTAGGACGCCATCAAGGCCCTCCATAATACATTTATATTATGTATTACATTAATACATTAGGACGCTATCAAGGCCCTCCATAATACATTTATATTATGTATTACATTAATACATTAGGACGCCATCAAGGCCCTCCATAATACATTTATATTATGTATTACATTAATACATTAGGACGCCATCAAGGCCCTCCAGAATACATTTATATTATGTATTACATTAATACATTAGGACGCCATCAAGGCCCTCCATAATACATTTATATTATGTATTACATTAATACATTAGGACGCCATCAAGGCCCTCCAGAATACATTTATATTATGTATTACATTAATACATTAGGACGCCATCAAGGCCCTCCATAATACATTTATATTATGTATTACATTAATACATTAGGACGCCATCAAGGCCCTCCATAATACATTTATATTATGTATTACATTAATACATTAGGACGCCATCAAGGCCCTCCATAATACATTTATATTATGTATTACATTAATACATTAGGACGCATCAAGGCCCTCCATAATACATTTATATTATGTATTACATTAATACATTAGGACGCCATCAAGGCCCTCCATAATACATTTATATTATGTATTACATTAATACATTAGGACGCCATCAAGGCCCTCCATAATACATTTATATTATGTATTACATTAATACATTAGGACGCCATCAAGGCCCTCCATAATACATTTATATTATGTATTACATTAATACATTAGGACGCCATCAAGGCCCTCCATAATACATTTATATTATGTATTACATTAATACATTAGGACGCCATCAAGGCCCTCCAGAATACATTTATATTATGTATTACATTAATACATTAGGACGCCATCAAGGCCCTCCAGAATACATTTATATTATGTATTACATTAATACATTAGGACGCCATCAAGGCCCTCCATAATACATTTATATTATGTATTACATTAATACATTAGGACGCTATCAAGGCCCTCCATAATACATTTATATTATGTATTACATTAATACATTAGGACGCCATCAAGGCCCTCCATAATACATTTATATTATGTATTACATTAATACATTAGGACGCCATCAAGGCCCTCCATAATACATTTATATTATGTATTACATTAATACATTAGGACGCCATCAAGGCCCTCCAGAATACATTTATATTATGTATTACATTAATACATTAGGACGCCATCAAGGCCCTCCATAATACATTTATATTATGTATTACATTAATACATTAGGACGCCATCAAGGCCCTCCATAATACATTTATATTATGTATTACATTAATACATTAGGACGCCATCAAGGCCCTCCATAATACATTTTAGTTGACTAAATCAACTGTATAGATTTTGTCTACTAAAATGTTAGGATATTTAGTCGACTGAAACTAGACTAACACTGAAACATTTCAGATGACTAAACTATGACTAAGACTGAATTAAATTGTATTTGAAAGTAAACTAAAATCATAAATCGAAATGTTGCTGTCCAAATCCACACTAGGCGAGCGGAGGCCGAGCTCAGAGGAGAGGGTCTCTTGGACTACCAGAGGGGCTGTCAGAAGAGCTGCACAGTGAGGCTGCTGGGATGATGTGGGACCAGCAGGGACACCATGGCAAAGGTCAGAGCAGTATTTTAGGCGGTTGACCCCGCGACCCAACTAGGGTCGCGGGGTCAACAGTTCCACCAGAGTGCTCCAGACTTCCCTCTCCTCCAGAGCAACACCTGTTACTTAAGACACGCAAAATACAGCCCTTTATCCCTCTATCTGGTCCTTTGTCTGCCCCGGGGTCTCCTCCCAGTGGGACGTGCATCGAGGACCTCCCTATGGAGATCCTTTTTTTTTAAATATATTTTTTATCCCACGATTTTGTAACCCATTTTTCACCCCTGTGTCAATCATCTACTGTGATCCTGGGCTCTACACACCCTCCGCCAACCTGGGGAGAGCAACGGAGATCCTAATCAGATGCCCGAACCACCTAAGCTGGCTCCTTCCCAAGCGAAGAGGCAGCGACTCTACTCTGAGTCTCTCTCGCCTGACTGAACTTTAGTCCGCTTGTATCCGCCACCTTATTCTTTCGGTCTTATGCCTACACAGTATCTGCCTGACATTTTACCCTTACTGTTTCATTAGGATTGTCATCTCTCTTATCCACTCTAGTTACCTACATCAGTCAAATCAGCTTTATATTCACAAGTCACAGGCAAATGCTTTAAATGGCAAATTTGCCCTGTAACCAGTTTGAACTTGAAAACTGCAACACCTTATTCCATTGCTCGCTCTCTGTTCCCCCGCACAGGATAAGCCCATTAATCTACCACCTTTTACTTCTAATTTCTGCAATTTATCATAAGCTCTAAACTAAAGTGCTAGAAATGATTTCAAAGGACGGACACACACACACACACACACACACACACACACACACACACACACACACACACACACACACACACATTGGATACAGAGTGAAAGGAATGGGAAATGTATGTATGTAAGTATTTCAAGAAGTAGATTAAAGATGTGCACACATTTTCAAATGATTTTTCAAATCAAATGTACCCGCGTAAGCACTCAAGAGTTACATTATTGTTAGAAATCGGTTTATTTATATATATATATATATATATATATATATATATATATATATTAATAGAGGCGGGCGGCGGGTCAGGGGTAGAGTGGCTGGATGGTAACCGCAAGGGTGCCAGTTCGAACCCGGGCTCCCACAGAGTTAGTGTCGAATTGTCCTTGAGCAAGACACTGATCCCCTAATTGCTCCTGATGTGCCTTGCATGGTTTCCACCGCCATCGGTGTATGAATGTGTGTGTGTGAATGGGTGAATGTAATGCACAATCTTTGTAAAGTGTACATGCACCATTTTATTTTATTTAGTCTATACAATTAGAGAATGTAGATTTGTTTTTATATTTTGATAAACGTCTGCCTGTTATCTCAATACAGCATGGAAATGAACGAAATATTTGAAGTCTTAGGTCTGAGAGGCTATATCTCATCAAATGGTGGTATGTGGGTCAAATGCTGAATAAATAATGGGGCGTGATATGAAATCTACTGTATGCTATTTTAGAAAATGCCAACAATGTGGTCACCAGGGTTAAAGGGGCTAATCACTAAGTCCCCATCAGTAGTGAGTGAAAGCTAAACTCACAAAATAAGACCTGCTTTGTCAAAATGTCGTAACCGAGGCTCTTTCGTAACGACTTCCTCGTGCCTGACAGCAGGCATGGGGCTTGATATTTATCCCCCAAACAAATGAGGTTTGGTAAGAGGCTTATATGAAGAATGATTAAATGGAAGAATCTTTAAGGGACGCATGCCATGTATTGTTCCTTCCCTTTGAGCCTTCTACCTCTATAATCTCCAGGAGACATAGATAGATACGGCCCTTAGCTCAGGCTCAGCCACCTCCCATAGTACAGCCTCTCCCAACCTGACATTAAGACCTGTTCCCACACGCTGTGCTGGGGTCTGTATGTATTATTCCTTCCCTTTGAGCCTTCTACCTCTATAATCTCCAGGAGACATAGATAGATACGGCCCTTAGCTCAGGCTCAGCCACCTCCCATAGTACAGCCTCTCCCAACCTGACATTAAGACCTGTTCCCACACGCTGTGCTGGGCTCGTGTAGTGTAGGCCCTTGTTTTGACAAACAGATGTTTGGAGGGGGTTTGATGTTGTCGGAGTAAAAATACCAAAATACTGCAATATAGAAAATTAGAAATACTAGTTAACAAGTAAAAGTCTGGAATTCAAAATGTACTTGAGTAAAAGTACAAAAGTATTGGCATCAAAATGTACTGTAGGTTTTCAAAGTTTTCAAATGTATGTGTTCTTTTTTTGCTGCTTTCTTTCGTTTTAGCGATTTCAGCTATTTTTGACGGGGGGCGGGGGGCATTCGAACATGGGGCTAAATATGTATTTTTTTACAAAACCATTTAGCGATTTATTTATTTTAATTTAGTCCTACTAAGAAATGACATCTGGCCACAAAAGATCACAGGATCTACTGAATGTGAAGGGGAAGGTGACAAACTGATATGGCATCCCCCTAGTACTCTACCTTCACATTCAGCAAATCCTGTGATCTTTTGTGGCCAGATGTAATTTGTCACTAGTAGGACTATAGTAAATAATAATAAAGAAATCGCCATAATATTTAGCCCCATTTTCGAATGCTCCCGCCCCCCTGCCAAAAATAGCAAAAACAAAAGAAAGCAGCAAATGAATGAAAAAAAATGTAACACTCCTCGTTTAATTTATCTAATAACAACCTAAAACATGAACCTTGGTTGAAAAAAGGGGGAAAAAAAGTTGTCCTTAAAGTACTGTACTTGAGTAAAATGTACGTAGTGACTTTCCACCACTGCCGAGCTTAAGAGGCACGGCTCATATCCTTTTTGGTTTATTTGCACATGCCCGAACCAAAGCCATGCCTATGAAGAATGTTTTAGGAGAATCACGTAGCCTGCAGCTAAACATCATGACTGTTATTATTGCTGGGAAACCTCTTGAAATAATTAAACGTCTGCGTTCATTTCAAACGGAGTGTCTGAAAGGCCTTTTTATTTTTCACATTTATTACAATTTTACAGACTAGACTAAATGTTAGACATTCATATTAGATTTTGACACAAGATTTAAGTGTTTAAGTGTCACAATCCGTGCTCATACACAAGGCTGTGCATAGGAGGGGCTAGCGCCCCTTACAAACAAATGTTTAACAGCACAACGCTAAAAAACTCATTATATGGTTGTCTTTGATATGCAGCTATTAGTGCAGATTTTAGTTTTACACAAACATTTAATTCCTGTTGACAATGAATGGAGAATTTACATCATGACGATGTACGATGATAAGAGGCCCCTCTCTTCACACGGGTGAGATTTATTTTCGCCATAACCTTACTGACATTGTTAGTTCAAAAAATCACACCCACGTGAAGTGAGGGGCACTCTTATCATCATACATAATCTAATTCCGGCCAATCACAAGTTGAGTCCTCACCTTCGTCTTCAATGTTTGTGTTACGCAATGTTTGTGTTTACACAAGCCCTCAAAGCTGGACATAGGCGCCCCTCACAAAAAAAATGTACAGTCCAAATTTGACAAATATCAACGTCCAAAAACATGTCTCGTGTTACGCGTTTTGGTTTTGTGTTTGCTTTAGAGAGCAGCACGATGATGTGCCCAGAGTGTGGTAGCGATCATGTGGTCCAGCTGGACGGCCAATCACTGGCTCCTCCCGCCACCAGCACGCCTAACCAGCGGCCATCCTCTGGACACCAGGACGCCAGGGACGACCATGACGTCCATCCCATCCCCTATCAGGTCTGTCAGCAGCGCAGCAGCACTGTTTACAGGTTTGACCCATATCCACCTGAGGCCGATTCTGCAAAACCCCATGTTTCTATTATCGGTGGTTCTCAAAATATTTCATTTCAAGGACCCCAAACATTATATGTATTCTGCTGCCGCCGCAAATATGTTGTTCCAGGGACGCCCCAGAAGCAAAGATATGAGTTTAAAAACGATTTGCGCACGTTTTCACGATTTTTCAAAAATAGCAGATATGAGCTAGCCTGGGTAAACCCCTCCCCCCTCACCAGATTTTTCATTCTGCCCAAAAATCTGTCGAGGGGGAGGGGTTTACCCAGGCTAGATATGAGCTTGTAGATCTGATATTTTTCAGCAGCTAAAGTTTAAAAATAACGTTTAAGTGGTAAGGTGACACAGATGCGTCCTCAGGTCTAAACGGGTTAACGACAGAAATGGCTGATCTACAAGCTCACACACAATGCTCCTTTTCCTCTCCTCTCCTATAGGACCATTCCACAGACAACCCGTCGTCTCGAGACGCCAGCCTCGGTTGCAGCCCTGTCCTGGAAGCCACCATCACCACCACCACTACCACAGGGGACCCCAGCTTCTCCTTCTCCTCCTTCGTCACTGCCCAGGGAAGCTCCTTCTTCATCGGGGAAGGCGAGGGTGACACTTGGGCCGACCGGGGAGGCCGCTCTTGTCCCAGTAAGGACGGGCAGACTAAAGAGGAGCTGTCTGGGAGCTACAAGTACACCGACGCCAGCTCTACCCCGCCAGGATGCCACCACGGCCACCAGGCTGCAGCCCTGCACGGAGGACGCGCCAGCCCTGGAGGTGGGTGGAGGGTTTCCAGTGGTGGAAAGTAACTAAGTGTACTCAACCCATTCTGACCTGAGATCAGATTAAAAAGTTTAAATTTTCGGAATTTTCTATGTCAGTCGTTCTTCGATTTTTCAAAAATAGCAGACCTACACGAGCTTGTAGATCTGCTATTTTTCAATAGCTAAAGCATAACGTAATGCTAACACCAAAAGTAGTTCTACATTGCCATATTGAATAAAAACTGTCAGTACTTTTTCCGGTGGACATAATTTGAGACACGACTTTACATATTTTGGTTTTCACAGAAGTCTCGGGCTATTATGTCATGCCTAGAATAGGGACGCTAGGGTCGATGTGATTAATAATCACAGTCATTAAACTCAAACCGAGCTAATCTTAACCCAATCCTCTCCAGAGATGATAGTATGTCAGAGATTCACTGGTGTAACCACAGTTCATATGACTAATGTGAAATTGAGATAAATTGCAGTCTTAACTAGTGGTCACAGATCGGGAAATGGTTGGAAAGCACACACAAACCCCTCTGTTTTTTCTGATGGTATCCCATTTCCAAAACGCCCAAACCCAAACCACAGTAACAGCGGTATGAGTAGAGTCGCCTCTTGCGCTGACCGCGGGCACACAGTGGTCAAAGTAACTAAGTACGATGAAGTATTTCCACTTTACTTGAGTATCTCCAATTTCCAATACTTTTACTTCTACATCTCAGAGGCAAATATTGTACTTTTACTACATTTATATGAAAACTTTAGTTACTAGTTACTTTGTAGATTTGGATTATTATTACAAAACATACATTAACCCCTTCAGCCCTATACATTTAAACATACATTAACCACTTCAGCCCTATACATTTAAACATACATTAACCCCTTCAGCCCTATACATTTAAACATACATTAACCACTTCAGCCCTATACATTTAAACATACATTAACCACTTCAGCCCTGTACATTTAAACATACATTAACCACTTCAGCCCTGTACATTTAAACATACATTAACCACTTCAGCCCTATACATTTAAACATACATTAACCACTTCAGCCCTATACATTTAAACATACATTAACCACTTCAGCCCTATACATTTTATTATTATTATTATTATTATTATTACAAAACATACATTAACCCCTTCAGCCCTACATACATTAACCCCTTCAGCCCTACATACATTAACCACTTCAGCCCTGTACATTTAAACATACATTAACCACTTCAGCCCTATACATTTAAACATACATTAACCACTTCAGCCCTATACATTTAAACATACATTAACCACTTCAGCCCTGTACATTTTATTATTATTATTATTATTATTATTATTATTATTATTACCAAACATACATTAACCACTTCAGCCCTATACATTTATTATTACAAAACATACATTAACCACTTCAGCCCTATACATTTTATTATTATTATTATTATTATTATTATTACAAAACATACATTAACCACTTCAGCCCTGTACATTTAAACATACATTAACCACTTCAGCCCTGTACATTTAAACATACATTAACCACTTCAGCCCTGTACATTTTATTATTATTATTATTATTATTATTACAAAACATACATTAACCACTTCAGCCCTATACATTTCGGCCATTTGAAAATGGCATCTCAAGGATAAACCCCTTGAGATGCATCATTTCATTTTAGAGGGGGTCCTCAACACAGATGAACAATACATACAATTCATACAGTACGCAAACAATACATCCATACAGACAAATCGGCTAATTTCAAATGGCCGAAATGTATATAGGGCTGAAGTGGTTATTGTATGTTTTTGTAATAATAATCTAAATCTGCAAAGTAATTAGTAACAAAAGTTTTCAAATGATTGTAGCGGGGCAAAAGTACAATATTTGCCTCTGAAATGTAGTGGAGTAGAAGTGAAAGTATTGAAAATGTACAAATACCTCTAAATTGCACTTAAGTACATGTACTTAGGTACTTTACACCACTGCTCGAAAATGCTCATATGCATGTGTGCACAACACGTACTGTACAGTACAACTACATGCATGCATCTACGTTTCATCTTGTGAAGTAGGTATAACGGAAACACTTGTCTGGGTTGGAGTGCCTGGACGTCCACCCCTGTTTCCACTCTCCTCAGATGAAAAGACCCTCTCTGAGGCCCTGGTCCCATCACTCTCAATCCAGATGAGTCGTTTATAAGGGCTCACAATGCACTAACATCCCATGTAGCTGTTCACAATTCACTGCAGGCTTTATTGCGCTAACATATTCCTCCCTATTTAATGGCCATAGAGGCTGTGGTGCAGTAAAAAAAAAAAAAATGTTAGTCAGGTTTCAGGGCCAGGCCACGGGGAATAGCCTCATCGCCAAGAAACGGCAGTTTGATAACTCGCAAATGGAGAAATGGAGTTCTAAGATTATTACAAATGTGAGGATTGGACATTTGACAACAACAGGGATACAGAAGATGTTTCTTTATTCAGTTCGAGTAAAGACAGTGGTTGCTATGTCTGTCTGTTTGTTCCATCTGTCATAACAATAACTCCAGACACTTTTAATCAAACTTGGGAGATGAGTCGAGGGTGTGACCAGGACCTTCGCTCTTAAATCTTTGTTTGTTTTTTAGTCTTGTTTGCTTTCGAAACGGTCAAAGGTCACAGTGCAAGGTCAAAGTTTAGAATTTGCTTGAGGCACACCAGTGTGTGTCTGTGCTCCTGAAGAGTTTTGGTTTTGATTAGTGGAACATGTCAGAGCTGTAGCTGTCCTCCTGACCTCTCAACTTTATGGTCATCTTATTAGATATTCCTGTTCTGTAGTGGGTACTGTGATTACAAATGTTATTTGTCTGTCCTAAATGTTGTCCTGTATTTGGTGGTACTGGCAGAGCTGTGTAATGTGGGTTTTCTTCTGGTTAAATAAAATAAAATAAAAAACCTGTCGGTCCGGACCCACAGTGGGGTTCCCACATAATTTTTGGGGGTCCCCATATTCCCATAAGGACTTTTAAGACATCAAAAAGAAAAAGACCATTACTGCATCAAAAATAATCAACAAACTATATGTTTACTAAAAGAAACATGTCAAACATTTTTTTACTATTCATCTGTGGAACTGAAAGTTGAATGCCTCAACTCCTACATTCCAAGTGATTATCAGGGTGGGTGTCCCCAGTTTAAATATGATTATTTTTGGGGGTCACGGCCTGAAAAGGTTGAGAACCACTGACCTAGACCACCGATTAACGAAGGTTTTTCACATCTTTATCAAAATGTGTAACAATTTGAAAGATAATTATAATAAAATTACATTTAATTAAATAAACACAAAGGATGTTTTGATAGTAAAATGTAAACACCAAAAACGAACTTTATTGTATTTAACCACTCAAAAATGTGCGAAAATAGCTGATCTGGATCTGCTCATTTTGAACATAGTTTAATACTGTTGAAAGTTTTGTAACTTTTGGGCTGTGTGTTTTGTAGATCTGGACCTGCTGTCTGAGGACTATGAGGGAGTGGACCATCGCCTGAAGCTCTTCCTGGACGTGGACGTCTTCGAGGAGGAAGAGGAACTGCACTCCTTCCTCAAGGTAAGACTACCAAGAGCCTAGTGGAGAAGGTTAGGCCACCAAGAGCCTAGTGAAGAAGGTTAGGCCACCAAGAGCCTAGTGGAGCCTAGCCATTTAGCTCAGGTGGTCCAGACGAGTAGACAATTGGCCGTGTTAGAGGGAGGCCGGACAGGCAGGCCGCTGCGCGCTGTGACTCACACACCACTTGGTCAAAGGCGGCTGTCAGCAGTGCTGTGTCCTCTGTACTACCCCTATAATGTCCAACCAGTCCAAAGACCAACCGTTAGGGATCAGCAGTGACAAGACTACACACACTGTGTATTTGAGAATTGGCATAACAACTGAAATTGGGACAAAAGAACCGGTGTTCTGTTCAATGATCTATTCATCCAACCACACAAGAACCCAAGGTTCAAACTCAGCAGTAACATGTTTTGATGGCCGTGTTAAGTTGAGTCATGTTTATTGACATGTGGGGGGGGGGAACTGTTTTAACATCTTCCGGGTGGCCAACGATCGCGGTGAAGATTACAACATTTAAGGACAATCCAACGGCGATGTCCCATCAGACCCCAGCCTGTAGGCCGGGGACCCACCCAGGTAATACACCTCTGTTTTTTTTTTTTGTTTTTTTTTTTTAACTTTTTTTTTTTTTCAGTTTAGGCAACTTCACAAAATTACAGGTATACATTTTTCTTACAACTGATCTTTTTTTTCTTTTTTTTCACAACCTCAGCTGCATACTTTCACAGGATATATAAGTGATACACTCATACACACAAACAACTTCACATACATTTACAAGTACTCACAAACAAAAAAAAACAAAACAACAAAAAATACAGGTATACAGCGAGACAAAAACGACAGAGCGACGGCAACAATGGGAGGTAAACAATACTGGGAACAGACATAACTGGAGATGGAGGAAGGTGTATGGGTACACCAGAAGGTCTGAAGAGAAGTGTATTTGGTTACTCAAGATTCCGAAAGTCTGCTACCTCAACAGTAGAGGCAGTACAGGACTCCATCTTTTACTAAATATGTTTGGTTGAAGCCTCAGGGCATAAGTAATTTGTTCCATCTGGTAGATGTCCCATATTTTTTCCACCCACATACTGTATGTTGGTGGGGCTGGTTTCAGCCATTTAATTGTAATACATTTGATGGCCGCTGTAAGCAGCACATGCAATAAATATATTTTGGCTCTACTCTCCAGACCTGCCGGTACCACTCCCAACAACATTACTGTGGGATCCTCTGGGATGTTTTGACCAAAAACTTCTTCTAGTGCTTCAGACACCTCTCTCCAGAATGGTCTCAATTTGGGGCATGTCCAAAATATATGAGTGTGATTCCCGATATGTGCTCCACAGTCCCTCCAGCATCTATTTGAATGATCTGGACCCATTTTGGCCACTATTTGAGGCGTCCTGAAAAATCTAGATATTACTTTCCATTAAAATTCTCTTCAGGTATTCGAGTTGGTTACCAGGTGCGCTTCACTACATACCTCTTCCCACGTATCCGTTGTTACTTCTATACCTAATTCAGCCTCCCATTTCTCTTTTATATACAGTGTATTATTTGGGCAAAGGTCCAAGAAGACTTGGTAGAATTCCTTGATTACCTTGCCATCGCCAAATTCAAATTTGAGCAACAGCTCCTCAATAGGAGTGGGTTTCATGGCCCTCTCCCAGTCCTTATGTTTTGTTAGAAAGTCTACACCTCTGTTTTTTTTTTTGTCAAATATGTTTTTATTGAACAGATAAATTATTACAAACATTATAATATGAAATACTTTTTTTATGAAACAAAATGAAAGAAAAGATAAAGACAAAAAAGATAAAGAAATCCCTTAACCCACCCACCCATACTGCTCAGTGACATTGCATACTATATAATAAGATGATAGAAATCTCGTGGAAAACATCTGAAAAGAAAATGGAGTACAGTCAACCATATCAATGGTATCCTGTCTATTAATCGTTTCTACTCAGGTAATGGACAAGGGGTAGCCAAATCTTATCAAACTGTTTCTCCCTGTTTCTCAGGAAATACCTTATTCTCTCAAGATGAAGTGTACTAGTCATTTCATTTAACCAGTGCTTAAATGCAGGAGCCTCTTCCTTCTTCCAGTGTGTCAGAATTAGTTTTTTCGCTGTAATCAGACCATATGAGAAGAGTTGTTTCTGTGCTTTCGTCAACATAGGCATGGAGTCTGACAAACCGAGAATTATTAGTACAGGATCGGGGTCAATATGAATACTCAAAATATCAGAGAGCGTCTCAAATATCTTGCATCTATTGTATTACATTTGTCACAATGCGAAGAAATATCTGGGTATATGTTATGTAATTTTAATTTTGAATAATGGAGTCTATGTATGACACGAAACTGGATAAGGCAATGTCTGGAATTGATAGAGCACGCATTAATTTCTTCAAGGCTGTCTTCCCAGAGCTCGTGATGATTTGACAAAAATTAAAAAATTAAAAAAACGATGGGTTATAGCCCATGTTTTTTGAAAATTTGAAAAAAAAAGTTAGCCTCGTTTCTCATCATTTTGGACCATGGGCTATAGCCTATATCGTACGGCATACTATAGCGCGCCGTTTTTCATCATTTTTGATGATTTGACAAAAAAAACAAAAAACGATGGGTTATAGCCCATGTTTTTTTAAATTTTGAAAAAAAAGTTATCCTCGTTTCTCATCATTTTGGACCATGGGCTATAGCGTATATCGTACGGCATACTATAGCGGACGTTTTTCATCATTTTTGATGATTTGACAAAAATTAAAAAATTAAAAAAACGATGGGTTATAGCCCATGTTTTTTGACATTTTGAAAAAAAAGTTATCCTCGTTTCTCATCATTTTGGACCATGGGCTATAGCGTATATCGTACGGCATACTATAGCGCGCCGTTTTTCATCATTTTTGATGATTTGACAAAAATGAAAAAATGAAAAAAACGATGGGTTATAGCCCATGTTTTTTGAAATTTTGAAAAAAAAGTTATCCTCGTTTCTCATCATTTTGGACCATGGGCTATAGCGTATATCGTACGGCATACTATAGCGCGCCGTTTTTCATCATTTTTGATGATTTGACAAAAATTAAAAAAATAAAAAAACGATGGGTTATAGACCATGTTTTTTGAAATTTTGAAAAAAAAAGTTAGCCTCGTTTCTCATCATTTTGGACCATGGGCTATAGCGTATATCGTACGGCATACTATAGCGCGCCGTTTTTCATCATTTTTGATGATTTGACAAAAATTTAAAAAATAAAAAAACGATGGGTTATAGACCATGTTTTTTGAAATTTTGAAAAAAAAGTTATCCTCGTTTCTCATCATGTTGGACCATGGGCTATAGCGTATATCGTACGGCATACTATAGCGCGCCGTTTTTCATCATTTTTGATGATTTGACAAAAAATTTAAAATTAAAAAAACGATGGGTTATAGCCCATGTTTTTTGAAATTTTGGAAAATAAAGTTAGCCTCGTTTCTCATCATTTTGGACCATTGGCTATAGCCTATATCGTACGGCATACTATAGCGCGCCATTTTTCATCATTTTTGATGATTTGACAAAAATGAAAAAATAAAAAAAACGATGGGTTATAGCCCATGTTTTTTGAAGTTTTGAAAAAAAAGTTATCCTCGTTTCTCATCATTTTGGACCATGGGCTATAGCGTATATCGTACGGCATACTATAGCAGACGTTTTTCATCATTTTTGATGATTTGACAAAAATTTCAAAATTTCAAAAAACGATGGGTTATAGCCCATGTTTTTTGAAATTTTGAAAAAAAAAGTTAGCCTCGTTTCTCATCATTTTGGACCATGGGCTATAGCGTATATCGTACGGTATACTATAGCGCGCCGTTTTTCATCATTTTTGATGATTTGACAAAAATGAAAAAATGAAAAAAACGATGGGTTATAGCCCATGTTTTTTGAAATTTTGAAAAAAAAGTTATCCTCGTTTCTCATCATTTTGGACCATGGGCTATAGCGTATATCGTACGGCATACTATAGCGCGCCGTTTTTCATCATTTTTGATGATTTGACAAAAATGAAAAAAACGATGGGTTATAGCCCATGTTTTTCGAAATTTTGAAAAAAAAGTTATCCTCGTTTCTCATCATTTTGGACCATGGGCTATAGCGTATATCGTACGGCATACTATAGCGCGCCGTTTTTCATCATTTTTGATGATTTGACAAAAATTAAAAAAACGATGGGTTATAGCCCATGTTTTTTGAAATTTTGAAAAAAAAAATTAGCCTCGTTTCTCATCATTTTGGACCATGGGCTATAGCCTATATCGTACGGCATACTATAGCGCGCCGTTTTTCATCATTTTTGATGATTTGACAAAAATGAAAAAATGAAAAAAACGATGGGTTATAGCCCATGTTTTTTTTAATTTTGAAAAAAAAGTTATCCTCGTTTCTCATCATTTTGGACCATGGGCTATAGCGTATGTCGTACGGCATACTATAGCGCGCCGTTTTTCATCATTTTTGATGATTTGACAAAAATTAAAAAATTAAAAAAACGATGGGTTATAGCCCATGTTTTTTGAAATTTTGAAAAAAAAAGTTAGCCTCGTTTCTCATCATTTTGGACCATGGGCTATAGCCTATATCGTACGGCATACTATAGCGCGCCGTTTTTCATCATTTTTGATGATTTGACAAAAATAAAATAAAACGATGGGTTATAGCCCATGTTTTTTGAAATTTTGAAAAAAAAGTTACCCTCGTTTCTCATCATTTTGGACCATGGGCTATAGCGTATATCGTACGGTATACTATAGCGCGCCGTTTTTCATCATTTTTGATGATTTGACAAAAATGAAAAAATGAAAAAAACGATGGGTTATAGCCCATGTTTTTTGAAATTTTGAAAAAAAAGTTATCCTCGTTTCTCATCATTTTGGACCACGGGCTATAGCGTATATCGTACGGCATACTATAGCGGACGTTTTTCATCATTTTTGATGATTTGACAAAAATTAAAAAATTAAAAAAACGATGGGTTATAGCCCCTGTTTTTTGAAATTTTGAAAAAAAAGGTTAGCCTCGTTTCTCATCATTTTGGACCATGGGCTATAGCCTATATCGTACGGCATACTATAGCGCGCCGTTTTTCATCATTTTTGATGATTTGACAAAAATAAAATAAAACGATGGGTTATAGCCCATGTTTTTCAAAATTTTGAAAAAAAAGTTATCCTCGTTTCTCATCATTTTGGACCATGGGCTATAGCGTATATCGTACGGCATACTATAGCGCGCCGTTTTTCATCATTTTTGATGATTTGACAAAAATAAAAAAAACGATGGGTTATAGCCCATGTTTTTTGAAATTTTGAAAAAAAAAGTTAGCCTCGTTTCTCATCATTTTGGACCATGGGCTATAGCCTATATCGTACGGCATACTATAGCGCGCCGTTTTTCATCATTTTTGATGATTTGACAAAAATGAAAAAATGAAAAAAACGATGGGTTATAGCCCATGTTTTTTGAAATTTTGAAAAAAAAGTTATCCTCGTTTCTCATCATTTTGGACCATGGGCTATAGCGTATATCGTACGGCATACTATAGCGCGCCGTTTTTCATCATTTTTGATGATTTGACAAAAATTAAAAAATTAAAAAAACGATGGGTTATAGCCCATGTTTTTTGAAATTTTGGAAAAAAAAGTTAGCCTCGTTTCTCATCATTTTGGACCATGGGCTATAGCCTATATCGTACGGCATACTATAGCGCGCCGTTTTTCATCATTTTTGATGATTTGAAAAAAAAAAAAAAAAATTGATGGGTTATAGCCCATGTTTTTTGAAATTTTGAAAAAAAAGTTATCCTCGTTTCTCATCATTTTGGACCATGGGCTATAGCGTATATCGTACGGCAGGGGTGGGCAACTTTGACGATGGCGAGGGCCAATATATTTCCACACTCACTCCAGAGGGGCCACAGTGCATGTTACTGTCGTAGCAAAAATAGCTGATCTACAAGCTCAAAACGCATCGCAATGCGACGCGTTTTGAGCTTGTAGATCAGCTATTTTTGCTATATTTGAATTGGAAACCTGAAATTTATTTTGCTATTTTTGATTTGGAATCCTGAAAAGTAACCTATAGTTTTTATTGAATTTCAAATAGTTATAGTTAACTTTGTGAACTGTTAACATAACTACATTGGACACAAAAAGACAATAACATGTTAATACTAGTCATCAAGTACTAGTCATTTAATATTAGTCATGAAGTAATTAAAGCGGGTTTGGAATTGTAAACAGCTGAAATCAATACGATATCAGTATTCTGACATTAACATGCGGGCCGCATTAAGTGAAGGTGGGGGCCGCATGTGGCCCTCGGGCCGCCAGTTGCCCACCCCTGTCGTACGGCATACTATAGCGCGCCGTTTTTCATCATTTTTGATGATTTGACAAAAATAAAAAAATGAAAAAAACGATGGGTTATAGCCCATGTTTTTTGAAATTTTGAAAAAAAAAGTTAGCCTCGTTTCTCATCATTTTGGACCATGGGCTATAGCCTATATCGTACGGCATACTATAGCGCGCCGTTTTTCATCATTTTTGATGATTTGACAATATTGAAAAAATGAAAAAAACGATGGGTTATATTGAAGCGTGCACCTACACACGCACAGGCGCACATGTATATGCACACCTGGACCTGTAAATGAACAACACAAAAACTAAGGCACTGGTGTCGGACTTCTGGTTTACCGGAACGGGGTTCAACTCCCTGCAGTGCCCTGCTCAATGTGTTGTATTTACCGGAAAGGATGGGAAACATTAGCAAATTGCGGAGTGTTAGAAAAAAAAGGATGGCTTATAGCCCATGTTTTTTTTCATTTTCCGCAATTTCCGCAATTTCCGGATAACTTTTTTTTTCAAAATTCAAAATTCCGCAATTTCCGCAATTTTTGAAATTTTGAAAAAAAAAGTTATCCGGAAATTGCGGAAATTGCGGAAATTGTAATTGCGGAAATGGTGGAAATGGATATTGTATTTTATTTTACTCAGCCATAACAATTTATTTTCTGTTAACCAACTTGCTGGCTGGCAGGCAGGCAGACAGCTACTCATAGACAGGCAGACAGACAGACAGCTACTCATGGAGAATTGGACAATATTGAAAAAATGAAAAAAACGATGGGTTATATTGAAGCGTGCACCTACACACGCACAGGCGCACATGTATATGCACACCTGGACCTGTAAATGAACAACACAAAAACTAAGGCACTGGTGTCGGACTTCTGGTTTACCGGAACGGGGTTCAACTCCCTGCAGTGCCCTGCTCAATGTGTTGTATTTACCGGAAAGGATGGGAAACATTAGCAAATTGCGGAGTGTTAGAAAAAAAAATCACACCTGTGTGAACCAAGTGGTGCAATTCCCCCCCCCCCCCCTCTCTCTCTCTCTCTCTCTCTCTCTCTCTCATTAGAGACACAGCACTACCCCTCTCTCTGTTTCTGGCGCCCCCTTCTGGTATAAATAAGTAACTACTCAGGCTCACGGACACAGGTACACACACACACAGGTATGTACACGGACAAAGCTGGATGTAGAAGTGGTTGCACCACTTAAAAAGGATGGCTTATAGCCCATGTTTTTTTCATTTTCCGCAATTTCCGCAATTTCCGGATAACTTTTTTTTTCAAAATTCAAAATTCCGCAATTTCCGCAATTTTTGAAATTTTGAAAAAAAAAGTTATCCGGAAATTGCGGAAATTGCGGAAATTGTGGAAATGGTAATTGCGGAAATGGTGGAAATGGTGGAAATGGATATTGTATTTTATTTTACTCAGCCATAACAATTTATTTTCTGTTAACCAACTTGCTGGCTGGCAGGCAGGCAGACAGCTACTCATAGACAGGCAGACAGACAGACAGCTACTCATGGAGAATTGGACAATATTGAAAAAATGAAAAAAACGATGGGTTATATTGAAGCGTGCACCTACACACGCACAGGCGCACATGTATATGCACACCTGGACCTGTAAATGAACAACACAAAAACTAAGGCACTGGTGTCGGACTTCTGGTTTACCGGAACGGGGTTCAACTCCTTGCAGTGCCCTGCTCAATGTGTTGTATTTACCGGAAAGGATGGGAAACATTAGCAAATTGCGGAGTGTTAGAAAAAAAAGGATGGCTTATAGCCCATGTTTTTTTCATTTTCCGCAATTTCCGCAATTTCCGGATAACTTTTTTTTTCAAAATTCAAAATTCCGCAATTTCCGCAATTTTTGAAATTTTGAAAAAAAAAGTTATCCGGAAATTGCGGAAATTGCGGAAATTGTGGAAATGGTAATTGCGGAAATGGTGGAAATGGATATTGTATTTTATTTTACTCAGCCATAACAATTTATTTTCTGTTAACCAACTTGCTGGCTGGCAGGCAGGCAGACAGCTACTCATAGACAGGCAGACAGACAGACAGCTACTCATGGAGAATTGGACAATATTGAAAAAATGAAAAAAACGATGGGTTATATTGAAGCGTGCACCTACACACGCACAGGCGCACATGTATATGCACACCTGGACCTGTAAATGAACAACACAAAAACTAAGGCACTGGTGTCGGACTTCTGGTTTACCGGAACGGGGTTCAACTCCCTGCAGTGCCCTGCTCAATGTGTTGTATTTACCGGAAAGGATGGGAAACATTAGCAAATTGCGGAGTGTTAGAAAAAAAAGGATGGCTTATAGCCCATGTTTTTTTTCATTTTCCGCAATTTCCGCAATTTCCGGATAACTTTTTTTTTCAAAATTCAAAATTCCGCAATTTCCGCAATTTTTGAAATTTTGAAAAAAAAAGTTATCCGGAAATTGCGGAAATTGCGGAAATTGTGGAAATGGTAATTGCGGAAATGGTGGAAATGGTGGAAATGGATATTGTATTTTATTTTACTCAGCCATAACAATTTATTTTCTGTTAACCAACTTGCTGGCTGGCAGGCAGGCAGACAGCTACTCATAGACAGGCAGACAGACAGACAGCTACTCATGGAGAATTGGACAATATTGAAAAAATGAAAAAAACGATGGGTTATATTGAAGCGTGCACCTACACACGCACAGGCGCACATGTATATGCACACCTGGACCTGTAAATGAACAACACAAAAACTAAGGCACTGGTGTCGGACTTCTGGTTTACCGGAACGGGGTTCAACTCCCTGCAGTGCCCTGCTCAATGTGTTGTATTTACCGGAAAGGATGGGAAACATTAGCAAATTGCGGAGTGTTAGAAAAAAAAGGATGGCTTATAGCCCATGTTTTTTTCATTTTCCGCAATTTCCGCAATTTCCGGATAACTTTTTTTTTCAAAAATTCAAAATTCCGCAATTTCCGCAATTTTTATAATTTTGAAAAAAAAAGTTATCCGGAAATTGCGGAAATTGCGGAAATTGTGGAAATGGTAATTGCGGAAATGGTGGAAATGGTGGAAATGGAAATTGCGGAAATGGAAATTGAGGAAATTGCGGAAATGGAAATTGCGGAAATTGCGGAAATGGTAATTGCGGAAATTGCGGAAATTGCTCTTCACTTATAGCTATCTATTTTCAGGTAGATTGTTTTATTTTACTCAGTCAGCCATATCACTACTCATTTTTTTTCATGAAAAAGGTCATAGGTCAATTCAGGCAAATTGTGTTTATTGTACTTTATTTTACTCAGCCATAACAATTTATTTTCTGTTAACCAACTTGCTGGCTGGCAGGCAGGCAGACAGACAGCTACTCATAGACAGGCAGACAGACAGACAGACAGCTACTCATGGAGAATTGGACAGGCAGGCAGTCAGACAGCTACTCATAGACAGGCAGACAGACAGCTACTCATGGAGAATTGGACAGGCAGGCAGATAGCTATGAAAAAACATGGGCTATAACCCATCCTTTTTTTTCTAACACTCCGCAAATTGCTAATGTTTCCCATCCTTTCCGGTAAATACAACACATTGAGCAGGGCACTGCAGGGAGTTGAACCCCGTTCCGGTAAACCAGAAGTCCGACACCAGTGCCTTAGTTTTTGTGTTGTTCATTTACGCCTGTGCGTGTGTAGGCTCTCTCTTTCGAGGCCTGGCTCTCTGTCTGCCTGGCCCGGTCTGCCCCGCCCTTGCCGGCAAGCCAGCACAGCTGGCAAGCACACAGTTAGTCTAAACCAGTTTCAGACTGGTGTCACATCATGACAAAAAGGGAGACGACACACAGGATTAAACTTAACATTATTTTATTTATAACTAAAATAAGGGTTGAACAGTGCAAAATGTATGAGGTGTGAGTGGTCAGTGACATCAGTAGTGTAAAGTGTGTATGGCTGTGTGAATATGGACTGTATGTGCAAGTGCAGAAAGCAACTGAACTGAAACTACTTCAAACCAACATAACTAAACAAGCAGTGTGACCTGTGCAGGGGAGAGAGAGAGAATGGCCTCAGCCAGCCTGCTGTTATACCCAAGGGGATAATTGGGACCAGGTGTGTCAATCCCCAAGACACACCTCAGCAGGCTGGCACTCTCCTCCTACACAGGGACAGAGAAGAACAATTAGTAACCAACCAAACCAACCCCACAGGATGGGTCATCACATCCCCCCCCATAAGAGAGGAGACCAAACAGGTACTCCGTAATATTAACTTAGCGTTAGTTACATATGACCAATACCTGACCCATCCCACCAAACACCACCTCACCCCCCCTGCAACCTTGGTACCTGTAGTATAGGAGCACATTTAAGGGGAGAGTGAGAGACAGCAAGGTGAGACTGATGCAGGCACATAGGGTACTTCAGACAGACTAGAATCCATGTAATAGGGCCTCAGCCACTAACATTTCTAGGGCCTTTTTCTTGTTGCCCAACTCTCAGAGATGGTTTACCAATTTGTACTGAACGAGCGTTGCATGTTTTAATGAAAACAAACCAAACATCCCTTTTCAACCGGGGCCAAAAGTAATTTTGCCGGATGTGCTTGTACACGTTCCTACATCCCATATGCCCATCATATGAGGCCTTCAACACCATGTCCCTGAACTTAGCTGGCACCACAATCTGCAAAATGGGTTTCTCCAGCCCATTCTCGCCCAAAACAGAGGTTTCAAAGAGGGATCCGACCTTTGTTCTTGAATTAAGTCAGTCCTGGAAATGGACTTAAGAGGCACAGGTATTGAAAAGGTTTTGGCATCAGCTTTTTCCTGTTGACCACACGCTTTCCTAGGACTCATCATGCACTTTAAAGGCTCAGACACCCCTATTTTCAACCTTTCTGAATGTAAAGGCTGCAAGTCAGGCCTCTGTGTGCCCACAGGTGATTGAGCCTCAGCCCACAGTTTATCACCTGCAAGGTCATTGCCAAGGATTATATCAACCCCCTCCACAGGCAACTCATGACGCACTCCTACCACCACCTCCCCAGAAACAAAACCACAGACTAACCTCAGTCTATGTAAGTGGACGGGGCTGATTTTCATCCCCATACCTCGCATTAACATGAAATCACCCGTGTCTGAAACTGAGGAGAATGGAATTACGGCTTGACGGATGTATGTTTGTAGTGCACCTGTATCTCTCAAGATCTTCACCGCAACTGCCTTTCCACCAGGCAGAGACACATAACCCTCTGAAATAAATGCTGAATAAACAGCCTCATTTGAAGGAATGACAGGGGCAGCCAAAGCGACAGGTTTTATTTGTGCACCACCTGACCACTTCTCTTTAGTTTTAATAGCAGGGCAATGCGTTTTCCAGTGCCCTTTACTGTGGCAATAATGACAAGTGTCAAGATCATCCTGTTTCCATGAACCAGGCTCAACCTGAGCACAATCTGAAGCTCTCTGAGCCACAACAGGTTTTTCAGTTAGCCTACATCCTGGACCACTGGTCTGGTGCATACCCCAGAGTTAAACAATACTCATCAGCCAACACGGCTGCTTCCTGAGGTGTTTTAACATTTCTCTCATTTATGTAGGTAGTAATAGTAGCTGGAACACAGTATTTAAACTGTTCCAGAGTTATCAAGTCAGACAGCTCTTTAAAGGTCTTAACCTCTGATGCCAAACACCACCGGTTAAACTGGACCAACATCTCTCTCACAAATTCAACATACGTTTGATCTTCATTTTTACTCAATTTCCTAAAACGTTGTCGATATGCTTCTCCTACCAATTCAAATGCGCGCAATACTGCCCTTTTAACAACGTCATATTTTCCACATTCTGAAACTGTTAAAGCAGCATAGGCCTCCTGGGCCTTACCTGTGAGGACACATTGGAGCAGCAGAGTGTGCTCACCATCAGACCAACCCCTGGCGTCTGCCACACGCTCAAACAGGGAAAAAAATAAATCAGTTTTTTGTTTCATAAATTCCATCTCTTTCTCATGTTTGAGTTTAATTTCCAACAACTCCTTTTGTTGTTCAAAGCTTAAATGCCTAGAAGAAAATGAAAATGTTTTACCATCTTGTGCATTTGTTTCAGTTTCGATGTCCTCCTCCGATGGGACCTCCTCCTCCTCCGGTAACACTTGCTTTGCCACCAAGTCGTCCATCAGAAAGATTTTTACCCTATCCTTTGACCGTTTGGCAGGGATCTCAATTTTGTAGTGGTCTGCTATCTTAAACAGCTGCTCTTTTGTGCATTTGTCCAGCACCCCAATAGATGGAGCCTGAATACATTCCTCCACTACAGAACTCATTTTTTTCCCCCACAAAAAAAAAAAGAAAAGAAACTGTGCAAGATAGCAGACCACTACAAAATTCATCACACAGGAAAGCAACAAAGTGCAGGCAGGGGGACTATCCGGACTAAGGCTGCGCTGCAAGGGTTGGAGCCTGGCTTGCTCCTGCTGGTCTGGGCTGAGTGGCTGTGGCTGCACAGTAAGGCTGCAGTAACCTAGTCTGGGCTTGTTGCTGCACTGGCTTGCTAAGCTCGCATTCTGAGCTGGCTGGCTCGCCAGATAGGCTGGTTCTGTTGCTGCAAGGCAGGGCAGGGCAGACCGGGCCAGGCAGACAGAGAGCCAGGCCTCGAAAGAGGCCTGGCTGAGCTGACTGAGCAAGGCTGGTATGGCTGCAATGGCTGACTGCAAG
This sequence comes from Protomyctophum bolini, assembly GCF_963924005.1. Classification (NCBI taxonomy): domain Eukaryota; kingdom Metazoa; phylum Chordata; class Actinopteri; order Myctophiformes; family Myctophidae; genus Protomyctophum; species Protomyctophum bolini. The sequence goes on from NC_137885.1 coordinate 30,110,931, forward strand.
GGCTGATATGCTCTGGCTTGGCAGCCTGACTTTCTACACTGGCTGACTGGCGGAGCTGACTGGCTGCGTTGGCTGACTGGGCAGGCTTGCTGGCTAGCTGGCTTGCTGGGCTCCCTGAGAGAAGCTTTGGGATGGATCTCTAGGGGCATCGGCTTGTGTTGAGCCTTCCAAAGGCGTCTACCTTGATCTCCGTCCTAAGAAAGAACGACAGAAAAAGAAAGACACACACAAACCCAACTATGCAGCTTCCACCTGAGGAACCGAGACGCGAAAAAATAACTGAGCGTCACTTGGGATGGTCACAAACTCTCCAACCACCCCATGTATCTTGGAGTTACACTGGACAGGACATAGTACATAGAAAGCCCAAAAGAATGGCCTCCCACAAGGTAGCGTGCTCGCCCCCGTCCTTTTCAATATCTACACAAACGACCAGCCACTACCCAATGCCTAATGCCAGCGTTTCATCTACGCCGACGACCTCTGCATTACGACCCAACAAGCAGACTTCCAGAAGATTGAGTCTGTCCTTGAAAGTGCCCTCCAAGAAATGTCAAGCTACTACAATACAACCACCTGAAACCCAACCCATCAAAAACCCAACTATGCAGCTTCCACCTGAGGAACCGAGACGCAAAAAAAGAACTGAGCATCACAAACTCTCCAAAGAAAAACACCTGGAGAACACAAAAGCCACGGTCAACACCCACAATAACATCCTGTGAAAACTAGTGAACTCCAAGTGGGACGCAGACCCACAAACAATCAGTGCAACTGCCATGGCCCTGTCTTTCTCTACAGCAGAGTATGCCTGCTCAAGCTGGAGCCGATCACGTCACACCAAATTGGTCGACACAGCCCTAAATAACAACTCCTTTCGTGGCTGTTTACATTCGAGGGTCGCCGGTCCACTCGAACGGAACAGTTTAACGTCATGCCCAGGACGAAAAGATATAGAGAACACCAACATGAAAAATAACAGTATATAGCGTTGTCTATATAGCGCGCCGCTCAATGACCTGAGACCATGGACCAATGAACCATGTAAATACAACACATTGAGCAGGGCACTGCAGGGAGTTGCACCCCGTTCCGGTAAACCAGAAGTACGACACCAGTGCCTTAGTTTTTGTGTTGTCATTTACAGGTCCTTTCGTTGAAATGTAAATTTTACATTTCAACAGTAAAGTAATATATAAAGAAGAGAAACACAAAGTACAAAAATAACATTTTCGAACTACCTGTATTTGCTTTGATTTTTTTTATTTTCCTCCGCAACACTCCGCAATTACGCACGATATAGGCTATAGCCCATGGTCCAAAATTATGAGAAACGAGGATAATTACAATTACATGCGGCGCTCATGTCGTTAATATATAGTAGGAAGAGTAATGGTCCTAATATGCTTCCTTGGGGAACCCCACAGTTCACTGTCAATGTCAACCATTTGTTCTCTACCTTCAAGGTACCATCAGCTCCCAGTACTTCACCACACGACTTGACGTGGAACTCATATGCTAAGTTGGCGCTGCCCGGGATCGAACCCACGACCTTGTGATGCAGCGGTGAGAGCTCTACCCACTGAGCGACCCGTCCCGGACACACCTGGATGGGACGTGTATGATAACATTCTTATGTAGGTCACCATTAGCAGTAAACAATACATTTAAGTTAAGTTAAAATTAAGTTGTGATCTAGTGTTCTAGTGCATTTTCAGGAACATTTGTGAATACCTATTCCAATTCTCCAATTCTTATAGTGGTTTGTGTTGGTAGACTGGTCTGTGTATGCACTAGGCAGCCTACAGCAACAATTTAGAAGTATGGGTTTAGTCTGTGGCAGATGAACCTGTATCCACAGTGCCTCAATATCATCCAACATCAGATCACTTCTCATGTTGACAGGAATATGATTCTGCACAGACACAACCACACCTCCACCATTATGTATTTTTGATCCTTCCTAAATCATGTGTATATCCATGCATACTTAATTCTGAATCCTCAAAAGAGGAGTGAAGATGGGTTTCAGATATCACCATAATATTAATATGATTAGACTTCTTTATATACCTTACATTAATCTGGGATGTTATTTCTTAAGCTGCTGATGTTTAACCCTGCAAGACCGGGATATATTTCTACTTGCAAAAAAGAGATAAAGTCAAATAAAATATATTGCCTTTAGTTTAAGCAGTTAAACAGAATCCCAGTTCAGTTGATCATCAGTCATAATAAAGTAGCAATAACTCCCCAAAAAGTACAAAAAAGGGAATGTATTGCAATAACATGGAAGTCTGACTCACCCCTCCTCATTACGAGACGCACGCACGTGCCTTAACTTTGCACCCAGTATAAATAAAGGTTATGATGATGACTGGGCAGACCTATCTTTTTGATACTTGGAGGATTCCAGGTGGAGCGAGATCAATTCGTGGCGGTGACGACTCGCCACGACGTATTTTTTTACGCCATGACGTATTCTTCATTATCCGCCATGGCAGAACAAAATCCGCCCTGGCGAGTACAGAATCCGCCATGGCGACGACTCGCCACGACCTATTTTTTTACGCCATGACGTATTCTTCATTATCCGCCGTGGCGAGTACAGAATCCGCCATTGTTTTTTTTTTTTTTGCGTGCCGTGGTGCAGGTTTTATTGTCCTAGTAATACTATTCTCGGAATTATTTCATCCTCTTGTAGCGTAACGGTTAGCGCTCTCGCCCCTATAGTCAAGGCACTGTGCCGGGCCAGGTTCGATTCAGGCAAAAAACAAACTTTTTTTTTTTAAAGTTATTTTTTTACCCGTACATACAGTGTGTGTGCGTGCGTGCGTATACAGTGTGCGTGCGTGTATGCGTGCGTGCGTATACAGTGTGTGTGCGTGCGTGCTTCATCGTATTTATTATTATTATTATTATTATTAATATGCAGGTAATAATAATAAATACGATGAAGCACGCACGCACACACTGTATACGCACGCATACACGCACGCACACTGTATACGCACGCACGCACACACACTGTATATGCGTGCGTGCGTGCTTCATCGTATTTATTATTATTATTATTATTATTAATATGCAGGTAATAATAATAAATACGATGAAGCACGCACGCACGCACGCACGCACGCACACACACACACACTGTATACGCACGCATACACGCACGCACACTGTATACGCACGCACGCACACACACTGTATATGCGTGCGTGCGTGCTTCATCGTATTTATTATTATTACCTGCATATTAATAATAATAATAATAATAATAATAAATACGATGAAGCACGCACGCACACACACACTGTATACGCACGCACGCATACACGCACGCACACTGTATACGCACGCACGCACACACACTGTATGTACGGGTAAAAAAATAACTTTAAAAAAAAAAAGTTTGTTTTTTGCCTGAATCGAACCTGGCCCGGCACAGTGCCTTGACTATAGGGGCGAGAGCGCTAACCGTTACGCTACAAGAGGATGAAATAATTCCGAGAATAGTATTACTAGGACAATAAAACCTGCACCACGGCACGCAAAAAAAAAAAAAACAATGGCGGATTCTGTACTCGCCACGGCGGATAATGAAGAATACGTCATGGCGTAAAAAAATAGGTCGTGGCGAGTCGTCGCCATGGCGGATTCTGTACTCGCCACGGCGGATTTTGTTCTGCCATGGCGGATAATGAAGAATACGTCATGGCGTAAAAAAATACGTCGTGGCGAGTCGTCACCGCCACGAATTAATCTCGCTGTCTCTCGAGGATTCACCTCTCTATATCAGCATGGAGAAGATAAGAGGTTTCACCCTCCTGCTTCTGTGTGTGGCTCTGCTCACTGTCTCTGCTAACCGTTCCCCTATGAGGAAATGTACTGTAAGAGGAAATAATAATAACAATAATAATAATAATAATAATAGTTATTATTTTAAATTATTTCCGTTGTCCTAGTTTTGCATATTTTTTCACTGTTCATTTCTGCACTGGAGTTTGTAGTTTGGGAGAAATAAAATCCACAAAAAGCATCGCTGAGCCTTGGCCCTCGGGCAACTTTACAACAACAACAATAATAATAATAATAATAATAATAATCACTGTGGTGTCCAAGGTCAGAGCTTTTCTTCAGGCTGACGAAGGGCTGAAAGGACCAGGGACATCCGCGAGCGTCAGAAGGGAGCCTGGAAGGGTAAGACATTTAAAATGCGTATAGGACAAAGGTTCTAGACAGTAGGACATACAGACATTAATAGGACAAAGGTTCTGAACAAAATTGTGCACCATGTCCTTTCTTCAGTCCAAGAGGAGAAGGAGGCTGGCTACCTGTTAGAAGTCCTCTCTCACTGCATAGGTTACTGTGGTGTGACAATGACAAACTTGTGGCTGTAGGCTGGTGACTTGAAGAAGCACTGGGTGGCTGTAGGTGAGATGGGTCGACGTTGAGTTGCTTCAGGGTCGAGTTTTCACTGTTAGCGCCCTCGGTTTATGAAATAATCAGATTTGGATGGTCTCAACGGGTGTAATTTATTTGTCTTCAGGTACAGAAGATCGTCACTGGTACACCGTGAAAACTACAATAGAAATATAAATAGTTACAATCATGACATTTTCTCATAGTCTTCACCAACAATAAAATCTGTAAATTACATATTACTTTCAAGAGCAGACCAATAAATACCACAAGTTCATAACAGAAATATAACAACAGAACCATTAACCCACAATACAATTAATTAGGACAAAGTAAATGAGTGAACCCAAAACAAATCATGTACCTCGCTCCGCTAACTGAGGGGCTAAGGGTTGAATCGAATGCCACCTTGAACTTCATAACAATCTTGGGATAATGATACTTGGCACAGGACACAGCAAAGGCAGGCACTGTAAACAATAGACAACTTCAGTCACTACAAGTTCACTACCACTGCAAATGTCACAGGCTTCAACGCTGCTTAATCAATAGGAATACAAACATAATAAGAGTCACAAACAGTCAAACATTTCATACCGTGTGGTCTGGTGCAAACACACACACACACACTGGTGCTCTCTCCCTCTGCTCACTCTGGAGTCTGGCTGTGTGAAATGAGACTATTGGTTTGAGGTGAGTGAAGCTAACAGGCTTCAGCTATATATGGACAGGTAACAGGAGGTGTCAAAGTAAAAGTATGCCAAATTACAGGAAGTATCCAAACAAACAACAAAATAAGACAAACAATAAATAAAGAATAAACAGACTTCAAACTAAAGAAATTATTGCAGAACCAACTGTCACTGGCAGTTACAATGTGAGCTTTATCCTCTAATTCATGGGCCTGGATTTTTTTTCTCCAAAAATTCAAAAAACTATGGGCTATACGATGGGCTATAACCCCGTACGATATGGGCTATAGCCCATGGTCCAAAATGATGAGAAACGAGGATAACTTTTTTTTTCAAAATTTCAAAAAACATGGGCTATAACCCATCGTTTTTGTCATTTCGTAATTTTTTTCAAATCCTCAAAAATGATGAAAAACGGCGCGCTATAGTATGCCGTACGATATGGGCTATAGCCCACGGTTCAAAATGATGTGAAACGAGGCTAACTTTTTTTTTCAAAATTTCAAAAAACATGGGCTATAACCCATCGTTTTTGTCATTTCGTCATTTTTTTCAAATCTTCAAAAATGATGAAAAACTGCGCGCTATAGTATGCCGTACGATATGGGCTATAGCCCACGGTCCAAAATGATGAGAAACGAGGCTAACTTTTTTTTTCAAAATTTCAAAAAACATGGGCTATAACCCATCGTTTTTGTCATTTCGTCATTTTTTTCAAATCCTCAAAAATGATGAAAAACGGCGCGCTATAGTATGCCGTACGATATGGGCTATAGCCCACGGTCCAAAATGATGTGAAACGAGGCTAACTTTTTTTTTCAAAATTTCAAAAAACATGGGCTATAACCCATCGTTTTTGTCATTTCGTCATTTTTTTCAAATCCTCAAAAATGATGAAAAACGGCGCGCTATAGTATGCCGTACGATATGGGCTATAGCCCATGGTCCAAAATGATGAGAAACGAGGCTAACTTTTTTTTTCAAAATTTCAAAAAACATGGGCTATAACCCATCGTTTTTGTCATTTCGTCATTTTTTTCAAATATTCAAAAATGATGAAAAACTGCGCGCTATAGTATGCCGTACGATATGGGCTATAACCCATATCTGGGCTATACGATATGGGCTATAACGGTCCAAAATGATGAGAAACGAGGCTAACTTTTTTTTTCAAAATTTCAAAAAACATGGGCTATAACCCATCGTTTTTGTCATTTTGTCATTTTTTTCAAATCCTCAAAAATTATGAAAAACGGCGCGCTATAGTATGCCGTACGATATGGGCTATAGCCCACGGTCCAAAATGATGTGAAACGAGGCTAACTTTTTTTTTCAAAATTTCAAAAAACATGGGCTATAACCCATCGTTTTTGTCATTTCGTCATTTTTTTCAAATCTTCAAAAATGATGAAAAACTGCGCGCTATAGTATGCCGTACGATATGGGCTATAGCCCACGGTCCAAAATGATGTGAAACGAGGCTAACTTTTTTTTTCAAAATTTCAAAAAACATGGGCTATAACCCATCGTTTTTGTCATTTCGTCATTTTTTTCAAATCTTCAAAAATGATGAAAAACTGCGCGCTATAGTATGCCGTACGAAAAAATTTGAAAAAAATGTTATCCTCATTTTTCATCATTTTTGAACATGGGCTATAGCCCCTACCGTACGGCATACTATAGCACGCCGTTTTTCATCATTTTTGAGGATCTGAAGAAAATTCAAAATTTCAAAAAACATGGGTTATAGCCCATCGTTTTTTGAATTTTTGAAAAAGATGTTATCCTCATTTTTCATCATTTTTGAACATGGGCTAAAGCCCCTACCGTACGGCATACTATAGCACGCCGTTCTTCTTCATTTTTGAGGATTTGACGAAAATTCAAAATTTCAAAAAACATGGGTTATAGCCCATCGTTTTTTGAATTTTTGAAAAAAATGTTATCCTCATTTTTCATCATTTTTGAACATGGGCTAAAGCCCCTACCGTACGGCATACTATAGCACGCCGTTTTTCTTCATTTTTGAGGATTTGAAGAAAATTCAAAATTTCAAAAAACATGGGTTATAGCCCATCGTTTTTTGAATTTTTGAAAAAAATGTTATCCTCATTTTTCATCATTTTTGAACATGGGCTATAGCCCCTACCGTACGGCATACTATAGCACGCCGTTTTTCATCATTTTTGAGGATCTGAAGAAAATTCAAAATTTAAAAAAACATGGGTTATAGCCCATCGTTTTTTGAATTTTTGAAAAAAATGTTATCCTCATTTTTCATCATTTTTGAACATGGGCTAAAGCCCCTACCGTACGGCATACTATAGCACGCCGTTTTTCTTCATTTTTGAGGATTTGACGAAAATTCAAAATTTCAAAAAACATGGGTTATAGCCCATTGTTTTTTGAATTTTTGAAAAAAATGTTATCCTCATTTTACATCATTTTTGAACATGGGCTATAGCCCCTACCGTACGGCATACTATAGCACGCCGTTTTTCTTCATTTTTGAGGATTTGAAGAAAATTCAAAATTTCAAAAAACATGGGTTATAGCCCATCGTTTTTTGAATTTTTGAAAAAAATGTTATCCTCATTTTTTATCATTTTTGAACATGGGCTATAGCCCCTACCGTACGGCATACTATAGCACGCCGTTTTTCATCATTTTTGAGGATTTGACGAAAATTCAAAATAAAAAAAAACATGGGTTATAGCCCATCGTTTTTTGAATTTTTGAAAAAAACGTTATCCTCATTTTTCATCATTTTTGAACATGGGCTAAAGCCCCTACCGTACGGCATACTATAGCACGCCGTTTTTCTTCATTTTTGAGGATTTGACGAAAATTCAAAATTTCAAAAAACATGGGTTATAGCCCATCGTTTTTTGAATTTTTGAAAAAAACGTTATCCTCATTTTTCATCATTTTTGAACATGGGCTAAAGCCCCTACCGTACGGCATACTATAGCACGCCGTTTTTCTTCATTTTTGAGGATTTGACGAAAATTCAAAATTTCAAAAAACATGGGTTATAGCCCATCGTTTTTTGAATTTTTGAAAAAAATGTTATCCTAATTTTTCATCATTTTTGAACATGGGCTATAGCCCCTACCGTACGGCATACTATAGCACGCCGTTTTTCATCATTTTTGAGGATTTGAAGAAAATTCAAAATTTCAAAACACATGGGTTATAGCCCATCGTTTTTTGAATTTTTGAAAAAAATGTTATCCTCATTTTTCATTATTTTTTAACATGGGCTATAGCCCCTACCGTACGGCATACTATAGCACGCCGTTTTTCATCATTTTTGAGGATTTGAAGAAAATTCAAAATTTCAAAAAACATGGGTTATAGCCCATCGTTTTTTGAATTTTTGAAAAGAATGTTATCCTCATTTTTCATAATTTTTGAACATGGGCTATAGCCCCTACCGTACGGCATACTATAGCACGCCGTTTTTCATCATTTTTGAGGATTTGACGAAAATTCAAAATTTAAAAAAACATGGGTTATAGCCCAACGTTTTTTGAATTTTTGAAAAAAGTGTTATCCTAATTTTTCATCATTTTTGAACATGGGCTATAGCCCCTACCGTACGGCATACTATAGCACGCCGTTTTTCATCATTTTTGAGGATTTGACGAAAATTCAAAATTTCAAAACACATGGGTTATAGCCCATCGTTTTTTGAATTTTTGAAAAAAATGTTATCCTCATTTTTCATAATTTTTTAACATGGGCTATAGCCCCTACCGTACGGCATACTATAGCACGCCGTTTTTCATCATTTTTGAGGATTTGAAGAAAATTCAAAATTTCAAAAAACATGGGTTATAGCCCATCGTTTTTTGAATTTTTGAAAAGAATGTTATCCTCATTTTTCATCATTTTTGAACATGGGCTATAGCCCCTACCGTACGGCATACTATAGCACGCCGTTTTTCATCATTTTTGAGGATTTGACGAAAATTCAAAATTTAAAAAAACATGGGTTATAGCCCAACGTTTTTTGAATTTTTGAAAAAAATGTTATCCTCATTTTTCATCATTTTTGAACATGGGCTATAGCCCCTACCGTACGGCATACTATAGCACGCCGTTTTTCTTCATTTTTGAGGATTTGAAGAAAATTCAAAATTTCAAAAAACATGGGTTATAGCCCATCGTTTTTTGAATTTTTGAAAAAAACGTTATCCTCATTTTTCATCATTTTTGAACATGGGCTATAGCCCCTACCGTACGGCATACTATAGCACGCCATTTTTCATCATTTTTGAGGATTTGACGAAAAAAAAAAAAAAAAAAAACATGAGTTATAGCCCATCGTTTTTTGAATTTTTGAAAAAAATGTTATCCTCATTTTTCATCATGGGCTATAGCCCCTACCGTACGGCATACTATAGCACGCCGTTTTTCATCATTTTTGAGGATTTGAAGAAAATTCAAAATTTCAAAAAACATGGGTTATAGCCCATCGCTTTATCTAGTTCAACATGCTGTCAATCATATTCACACTCTTCTAATAAGGTCTCACTACTGTATTCATATAACATTTACATTCTGCTATATGAATCTGACCTGAGAATCTCCAGACAACAGTGAGGGCTCTTCAGTCCAGCACACAGCAGATCCAGTGAAGCAGATCCAGATTCCTGGCTCAGGTCGTTGTAACTCACGTCCAGATGTTTTAAATGTGAAGGATTGGAGCTGAGAGCTGAAGCCACAACTCCAAAGTGTGTCTCACTGAGGCCACATCCAACAAGTCTGTAAATACACAATAAATACATAATCTGACATGATTTAAACAAATCATACAACAGGTATAGTTCCGACCAGACAATCTGATTGGTTGAAATAGGCTCTCTGGCTGTGCTCAAATTAGCATGACAGCTACCAGCTCAGCAGAGCCTGCTAAGCTATAGCGGCTAGGCTATCAGTTTGCAAGATGGAGTTTGTTTTGTATGTCTATGGAGTTAACATGACTCTAATAGACCCCCAAGTGTTGTGTATGTGTCTATGGAGTTAACATTACTATAATAGACCCACAGGTGTTCTGTATGAGTCTATGGAGTTGACATTACTCTAATAGACCCCCAGGTGTTGTGTATGTGTCTATGGAGTTAACATTACTCTAATAGACCCCCAGGTGTTGTGTATGCGTCTATGGAGTTAACATTACTATAATAGACCCACAGGTGTTCTGTATGAGTCTATGGAGTTGACATTACTCTAATAGACCCCCAGGTGTTGTGTATGTGTCTATGGAGTTAACATTACTCTAATAGACCCCCAGGTGTTCTGTATGTGTCTATGGAGTTAACATTACTCTAATAGACCCCCAGGTGTTCTGTATGCGTCTATGGAGTTAACATTACTATAATAGACCCACAGGTGTTCTGTATGAGTCTATGGAGTTGACATTACTCTAATAGACCCCCAGGTGTTGTGTATGTGTCTATGGAGTTAACATTACTCTAATAGACCCCCAGGTGTTCTGTATGTGTCTATATGCACACACACACACACACACACACACACACACACACACACACACACCCCCGTATGTAACCGCTGCCAGAGGCGAAATGGAATTGGTTTCTTGTTGCAGTCAACTATGGAATGGTGCATTTCCCGTGTGTCGGGCACCCGGTCTGCCCAGGTCTCATGACGTCATAATAAGACAATAGATTAAGTCAACTAAAACTATAGGCTAAAACCACATTTCAGATTACTAACATATGACTAAAACAAATGGAATTGTACTCAAAAGACCGTTTGCTGTCAAAATCAACATGTAACCTAACCTGATGGAACATTTCCACACTAGACCTGGCCTTGCGAGTGTCTCAGAGTGGCTCAAAGTCTCAGCCTGAGGGCCTTTCTCGGCCCACCTCTCTGCCTGTGTTTTAGGATCCAAGATGGCCGCAGCACCAGGAGGGGGTGGGGCAGTGGTGAGCGGGCGGGGTCGACATATGACCTTTACTGGGCTGCGTTCAAGACACCTGACTTGTGTCTGACACAGCTTTGATGGATGTGTTCTGCCCCCCTCCCTCCCCCCATCAAACTAAATGTTTGGTCAAACCATATGGGGTTCCATTGAAAATGCATTTAATGGAGTGGCCATTAAACACAGACACAAGACAAACGCAAGACATTTGTCTTGAATTTGTGAACGCAGCCCAGTAATGCCCCACCCCCCTCCTGGTGCTGCGGCCATCTTGGATCCTAAAACACAGGGAGAGAGGCGGGGCCGAGAAAGGCCCTCATTCTAATGTCCCTTTGGTCTTCTAGGGGTTAACATGTTGGACTTCCACGTGGGAGACACAAGTTCGAACCCCCGGGCCTTACAATGGTGCTGTGAGTGACCCGGATCGGGTTTCACTGTGGGAGGAGCTAATGGTGCTGTGAGTGACCCGGATCGAGTTTCACTGTGGGAGGAGCTAATGGTGCTGTGAGTGACCCGGATCGAGTTTCACTGTGGGAGGAGCTAATGGTGCTGTGAGTGACCCGGATCGGGTTTCACTGTGGGAGGAGCTCAAAAGGCCTGATTGGCTCACAACTTCAGCTGCAATTAATGGCCTAAAAGTCAAATATGTCCCATGAGGAGGCATGAGGTCAGTCCGCTGCCCCCCCAGGTTGGCAGAGGAAGTGTAGCGCCCAGGATTACATTAGATAATTGGCACTGGGTGAAAAAACTGGGTTGCAAAATCATGGGATAAAAATTATAATTAAAAAAATAATAATATGTCCCATGAATCACAGGGATATCCCTTTGGGCTAGCGGTTAAGATAGTGGACTTTCATGAGCCAAATGCAATTGGAGACACACTTATTCGTTCTAACATGGTGGTTTATTTCTTAATATATTTTTTATCCCACGATTTTGTAACCTATTTTTCGCCCTGTGTCAATCATGATCTAATGTGATCCTGGGCTCTACACACCCTCCACCAACCTAGTCCCCATATATGGGGGACAAGGGGAGAGCAACGGACTTGAACTCATGCTTCCTTCATGCCTGAGTGTCCAAGTTGCTTCTTTACACCTGACAGGGGGAGTTTCCCTGGTTGGACGTAGCGCGTGGAAGGAACACGTTATTCCAACCAGTTCCTTTCCCCTCCATCAGGCGCTAACATGGTGGTTTAAAGATACCGTTAGACCCACAGGTTCGGTGGTATAAAGTAGCTCTCTAGGGAAATCAAGGAGAAAGTATGAACGGAGAGGAGGTGACAATAAATACAAGGTCTGTACAGTCGGTGCATCTCATTCACCAGATCATCTGACCATGATGGAACAACAATAGTTCCCTGTACAGTCGGTGCATCTCATTCACCAGATCATCTGACCATGATGGAACAACAATAGTTCCCTGTACAGTCGGTGCATCTCATTCACCAGATCATCTGACCATGATGGAACAACAACAGTTCCCAAAACAACTGACAAGACTTCCGAGAAAGATAGCGAGCGACCGTGACTCATCCGTGCCTCAAGCTCCAGGAGGTCTGTCTGCGAGTATAGGAAGGAACATGATCCCGCTTGTGTACAGCCATGTGGAGCACATTACAGCCAACCTCGTCATGCAAAGATACATACAACATGTACATACAACATGTCATACATACAACATGTCCTTGATGATGCTGGAACTGATCTGGCATGACCGAGGGAATAATATACAGGCTGTTTTTTTCCCCTGCACCTCAAGTCATTGTCCTGGAGTCAGTGTTGGTTTGGATTTTAGTTTTAGTCAGACCAGGTGGACGGGTCTGGAATTTGTTATATAGTCTTTTTTTTAATTGGCCTATAAAATATTGTCTATATGCATACATTACTACATGCATACATACTGTACATACATTCATGAATCCACTTGCTGACCGGCTGTCACTATTGGGAAATTTTATTTTATAGTGGTTTCTTGTGACCCTATATAACAATAACATTAACATCCTATGGCAGGAAATAATGTCAAACATTTCAAACTTTAAGTAGCATGTGGGGTTTTCATGATTCTGAATCCATTCCAGGGATTAGTTTTGCACAAAAAGCATTCCTTGGGCTAAAAACAGCCATAGCCACTTGCCCAAATGTGCCCAAATGTGCCCAGAATGTGCTGAGGTCATTTTGTGTTGACGTCTATGACCGTTAGCCCAAGGACTGGTTTTCGTGCCAAATGTCACATGCTACTACAAACTAGGAGAGTTTGACATCTTTGCCTGCCATTGGATGTTAATGGTGGGGTCACAGGAAACCCCTTATAAAATGTCCCAATAGTGACATCCGGTCAGCAAGTGGATTCATTAATGTATGTACAGTATATAGACAATATTTTAGGCCAATAAAAATAAGACTATATACCAAATGATCCCACTTTAAACAAAAGAAGCCTGTCGGCTGTCTGTGTTGTGTGATCCAAGAACCAGATTTAATATACTGATCAGTGGTGGAAAAAGTACTCACACTTAAGTAAAAGTATCAATACTGTAATACAGAAATACTCCGTTACGAGTAAAGGAGACAAAAGTAGAAAGTATACACATCGTCCCATTTCACAAGTTTTCAAATGTACAAAAAGTAATTTGAAAACAGTATAGATCTACAAGCTCACAATGATCTACAAGCTCACAATCTGAAGGACAAACATGACAGACAGACAGACAGACAGACAGACAGACAGACAGACAGACAGACAGACAGACAGAGACATGCTAAAGAGGGAATGCAACCAAAAGGGACCTGTACAGGTTTTAAAGACTTACAAACGGTTATTGTCAGTAAACACCACCACCGCCGCCACTAAGTATGAAAGGCTGTGATTTTGCATGCAGTGTCTCTCCCATCAAATGACAAATTAGACTGCTGGGCGAGTGCTGGCGCTTTGGCATGGGGTCAGATCAACATTATGGAATGAATTCTGTACTGGCTCCATATATGGAGCGTGTCTTGAGTGTACAGCGTTTGATGTGGTCAGATCTACATATGGAATGTCAGAACAGGTCAGCTCCATATATGTGTAACCGGTGTAATCTGTCTCTCTCTGCGTTGTGTTGAATGGACAGACGGACCCAGAACTCTCTTTGGAAACCACGTTTTATTCTGACAAAGAATAACAACAGACACGTCTCCACGTTAGCTCTCAGTAGTGCATAGACTCCTCTCTCCTTCCAAGACGGAAGTACAGAAGCCAGAGCGACAGTAACACAACAAATAATAAAACGTTACATACCTGACAAAGAACGACGACAGACACGTCTCCACGTTAGTTCTCAGTAGTGCATAGACTCCTCTCTAAACAGAGTTAAACAAACACTGTATAAATCAATTTGCAAGTACAATTCTTATTATGTTATACAGAGAAGTCAACAAAGACACCCACCTCGTACAGAAGGAAGAGGTGGAGGTGTGGCAGGACATTTATACAGGGGGCAAAAGGGGGAGACTTAAAGGGGCTGTGACCTCTAATGCACTATGTATTCCTATACACATGAACCATGGAGAATTAAGTCAGGTAGAAGCACTTATTTATTTGTGTAGCTGCCCCTCGATTGATGAAAGAATGACAAGTTTGGGTGGTCTCGACGGGTGTGTTTATTGTTCCAACACCGTGAAAACTCACTCCGCGTATCGAGGGTGCTAAAGGGCTGCATAACCAACTTGAACCAACAGTCACTCCCCTCATCAATGGCTCCCGATCTCCAAGGCTCTCTGGCCGACTCAGTTTCTTCTCTCACTGGTTTCTTCTTCTGCTCCAGTCTATGTTTAACCATGGGGGCAGTTCTACCCACAAAACTGCTGCTCATGGCCAACTCCTCAGGGGTGCCCAAGTCACTCTCCTGCTCTTTTGACTGCTGTGAGCTGTCCTTTACCTTCACATTACATTTCTGCCTGTCGCTGAGAAGCTGCACACAGTCAACATCCTGCGATACATAGCAGTTTTCAATTTTATCTCTCCCTTCACCAATGTCTGGTTCCAACACCATCACCAC
Source organism: Protomyctophum bolini (assembly GCF_963924005.1). NCBI lineage: Eukaryota > Metazoa > Chordata > Actinopteri > Myctophiformes > Myctophidae > Protomyctophum > Protomyctophum bolini. Next base: position 30,126,043 of record NC_137885.1, read on the forward strand.
ATTGGCAGATGGAGTTGGCATTTCACTTACTGGGATTTGATTTACACATCTCTGGTTCTCCTGATCAGTAGGGTTATCTGTGGGAGTTGACTCTGCCATTTCTCCCACCGTCACAATTTCTCCCACAATCTCCTGACCTCCAGGGTCATGCGTGGAAGTGGACTCCTCTGCCACCGTCTCAATTTCTTCCACCGGTCTCCTTCCAACCGTGGTTACCAGGCATTTGTCCACCAACTCACACCACTCTGTGGTCAGGATGATAGAGGCTTCCATTTTCTTATCAATTATTTCAGGAGTAGCAGTGCAGTGCAGTTGAATGGATTCATAAATCTCATTTGTTGCATTATGTTTGTTCAAAATATTGAGTTTCATCTCATGAAGTTCCTCTTCTGAGCAAAGTGTCCTTAAGGCTCGTTTAACTTCTAAGGCTGTTTGCGTCCAGGTTCTATAGGCCTTAGTGAAAGCCTTTTCAAGTGTTTTTACTTCCTTCTGTATTTTAGCTGCGGTCTCTTCAGAACTCATCAGCTGCTGCATATTGGCTGCCATCTTATCTGGGCTTGACATTTGTTTGGGTATATGCCGTTTGGCGTTTGGTCACTTATACTTTGGGTTTTAGTCTGGGTTTTTCAATAACTTTAGGAAGCCCCACAGACTACCACTTAAACCCCCAAAGTAATTTTATCAAACGAAAAACTAACCGAACAAATGATTGTAAGTTATACAAATGTCCACTTTAAGTTTCACTTAAATATCTAAATGCAGCATGAATAATTCTGAGTTTGGCATTAAGTACGTTAGACCTGTGCAACACAGCCTTCAAATCGCTTCATATCAGAAAATGCTTCTTTTGTCCCTCTTTTTTTGTTTCCTTTTTATCCATTTTATAATTTTTTATTTATTTAATTCTCATTTTTCTTTTCTAGTGTCCTTTTTGTAACCTGTCCTTCAGTCCAAGAAGAAATGGAGGCTACCTGTTAGAAGTCCTCTCTGCATAGGTTACTGTAGTGTCGTGTGGCAAACTTATAATGGGCTGATGGTTTGTTTGAAGACAGGGTGGCTGTAGATGGAATGTTGGTGTCGACGTCGAGTTGTATCTGCGATGAGTTTTCACTATAGCTGCCCCTCGATTGATGAAAGAATGACAAGTTTGGGTGGTCTCGACGGGTGTGTTTATTGTTCCAACACCGTGAAAACTCACTCCGCGTATCGAGGGTGCTAAAGGGCTGCATAACCAACTTGAACCAACAGTCACCGAACCAACAGTCACCGATGGTCACATTTACATATAGGACAGGCACGTGTGGTCTGGTGCAAACACACACACACTGGTGCTCTCTCCCTCTGCTCACTCTGGAGTCTGGCTGTGTGAAATGAGTATTGGTTTGAGGTGAGTGAAGCTAACAGGCTTCAGCTATATATGGATAGGTAACAGGAGGTGTCAAAGTAAAAGTATGCCAAATTACAGGAAGTATCCAAACAAACAACAAAATAAGACAAACAATAAATAAAGAATAAACAGACTTCAAACTAAAGAAATTATTGCAGAACCAACTGTCACTGGCAATTACAATTTGTATCATATTTTGTGTAATTATATAATACTGTTACATATGGAGATCTAAGGGTGGCAGCGGGGGCAGTGCCTTTTGAGTGTACAGGGTTTCATGAGGGCCCAGGTAGGGCCGGGCATTCATTTTCAGGCCTGTTGAGAACTCTAGTTTGCGGCAGGCCTGTCTAGAGTTTAAATGGACAGGTATCAGTCAACAGGCCCGTCTAGTTTAAATGGACAGGTATCAGTCAACAGGCCCGTCTAGAGTTTAAATGGACAGGTATCAGTCAACAGGCCCGTCTAGAGTTTAAATGGACAGGTATCAGTCAACAGGCCCGTCTAGAGTTTAAATGGACAGGTATCAGTCAACAGGCCCCGTCTAGAGCATAGACTGTAAAAAAATATGGACAAAGCGTTCCGCGGGTCTAACGTGAACGTAAAATGAAGCCTGTCAGTCCTTGCAATGGAAGTCGCCATCTTTCTAGATCCGTTTTGGCCCAGTTCAGGCCAGCTGGCCCATTGGCTGGCCCAGACAACGAGGCGGGACTTCCCCCTTCTTCTTCGTTGGTTTTTATTTTGACTCGAGTGGGTGGGGGATCCCGTTCATAGACTGTAACGGTAGTCACGCCCCTCAGAACATGCGCAACTTTATGGTCATTTTTTTAATAAATGGGACCATAATTTTCCAAAAAGAATATTATGACATTAGAAATGAGACTTTAAACTAGTGACTGGAAGCAAAAAGTATTCATGACCATGTTTATTAAGGTAATACAGTCTAGGTGAAGTTGGGCCCAAATACATGGACTTCTATGGGGCTATGGGTTTTTCTGGGTCCAGTGACAGCGCCACAACAGGCCATTATATGAACTTTCATTTCCTTAGTGGCTTCACAAAATATCCGTCTGACTGCCCCCCTGGTCTAGAGTTTAAATGGACAGGTATCAGTCAACAGGCCCATCTAGAGTTTAAATGGACAGGTATCAGTCAAAAGGGAGACATCGAAGAGGTTGGATGGATGGGGAAGGATCAAGATATGGAATGTCAGAACAGGTTCTCACATATATCCATATATGGAGATCTAAGGCCAATATTGATGACATCAGAGATCTCCATATATGGGCTTAATTGCGACAGCAGGTCATGCATTTACTAAGAGATCAGGGATTTCCATCCCTGATGTGACGTCATGTGATGTCACGAGTCCTGCAGGGCACCATATATGGGGCTTTCCCCAGGTATGGGGAATTTGAGTGATACACCGACTGCCTGACGGACAAAAATGTACCATTTCATAGCGACCTATTATGAGCTATGTTGGAGCAAGAAAAGAGAATAAGGTCCACTGGACTCAATCATGTATTTCCTCACCTCAGTGGACATGAGGTTTCTTCATCAGACAGACGTCTGTGTAACTGCTCCTAAACCATCTTCATCTGGTGCAGGAATAGGACGACGTCCCAACTGATATCACGAGGGCTTTTTATTTGAACCAAGCCACGTGGAAAAACTGCAAAGAAATCAGATAATATGTTTTAACCACAATGAATTATTACCACATGAAATTATGATGAATGCCCTCGTCAGTCAGCCATGCTGTCTTTTTTTAAATGTCCATGAATTGTCCATATTCTCACAAACAAATAGATAGAATGACAATATAACTTTTACAGACACAAAACTAAACAACTGGGAACATACCGTATGCGCCTTCTGCCTTCACAGACTTTTAGGAGTTCAGTTAAGTTGTTGTTCTTTTTTATATTATTACTTGCGCAAGCAGAGCGCGCAAGTAATCGTTTCGCTTGGTCTCTTCGAAGTGAAGCCAAGTTTTCTTCAACGGTAAATCTGTGCCTGGTTTGCTGGGACTAGTTACAACATTACGTCATCCTTGAGAGAGTACATGGTGTGTATATGACGTAATGTTACAAGTTACAAGTTACAACATTACGTCATATACACACCATGTACTCTCTCAAGGATGACGTAATGTTGTAACTAGTCCCAGCAAACCAGGCACAGATTTACCGTTGAAGAAAACTTGGCTTCACTTTTTGGAACCAAGTAACCACAGTATACTGCTAATCAAATTACAACTACATACTCTGTATGTAGTTACTTGCGCAAGCAGAGCGCGCAAGTAATCATTTCGCTTGGTCTCTTCGAAGTGAAGCCAAGTTTTCTTCAACCGTAAGTCTGTGCCTGGTTTGCTGGGACCAGTTACAACATTACGTCATCCTTGAGAGAGTACATGGTGTGTATATGACGTAATGTTACAAGTTACAAGTTACAAGTTACAACATTACGTCATATACACACCATGTACTCTCTCAAGGATGACGTAATGTTGTAACTGGTCCCAGCAAACCAGGCACAGACTTACGGTTGAAAAAAACTTGGCTTCACTTTTTGGAACCAAGTAACCACAGTATACTGCTAATCAAATTACAACTACATACTCTGTATGTAGTTGTAATGTGATTTGTAATTTGTAAATCTGTGCCTGGTCTGCTGGGACCAGACTACACAGATGACCATATCTCTTACGTCATCACTGAGAGCTAGTCATACATATACACACCATGTACTCTGGTCCCAGTTCTCAACGATGACGTAATGTTGTAACTGGTCCCAGCAAACCAGGCACAGACTTACGGTTGAAAAAAACTTGGCTTCACTTTTTGGAACCAAGTAACCACGGTATACTGCTAATCAAATTACAACTACATACTCTGTATGTATAAACTGAATTAAACACATTTCTCAAGAAAATGGTAAAGTATCTATCCTTTCCGACTTCCACAATTATGATAATAGGAGATTTCAATGAAGACCATTATACTGAAAAAGATATAAATATAAAGACCTTCATGTCAAGATTAGGCTTTAAACAATTAAATACAAATCCAACTACAGATTTCGGAAGTATTTTAGATCATGTATATTTCAACAAATTTGAAAGTATTATTACAGAAATTGAAGTTAGAGACACATATTACTCTGATCATGATTTAGTATTAATATCACTATAGTACAAAATGAAAATTTTTCATCATTTTTGAAGATTTGAAAAAAATGACGAAATGACAAAAACGATGGGTTATAGCCCATGTTTTTTGAAATTTTGAAAAAAAAAGTTAGCCTCGTTTCTCATCATTTTGGACCATGGGCTATAGCCCATATCGTACGGCATACTATAGCGCGCCGTTTTTCATCATTTTTGAAGATTTGAAAAAAATGACAATTTACAATAAGTAATAAAATAATTATACTGTATAATATATTTTAATTCAGTTTATATACCTTTTTTTTCATCACATATCAATGATTCATTTTTCTGTAAAAAAGTAGTTAGGTAGCAAATAGTTACACGTAATGATTATACATTTCAAACGTTCCTTCACAGAGATACTGAGATGTGATACTTTCCAGCGGTCGAAAGTACTTGCGCGCTCTGCTTGCGCACTAGTAGGCCATTTATGGCCTACTAGTGTGCAACAAGCAAGTATGCACTCGGCAGAGTGCAGTTCTAGTTGTCTTTCGTATCTTTTGTGGAGACTCTCTAACATGAAAGAGCTCCTCTCTTCACCTCTGCTCTGTTTGTTCTGCCCAAACGTGCCCAAACCCAACAGGTGATTGAAATGAGGTGATTAGCTGCTTACAGTAGGTGAGCCTAATTCAACCTGCCCATGAAACAGACAGAGCACAAATACAGAGCACAGTAGATGGCACTATCTCACCATACAATACATACACCATACAAATACCGAAATATAGGAGTTTGTTGCCCCCCAAAAAAAAATACAATTTACAATATGCATTTTCAGAAAAATAAGCTAAATTAAATATTACAGCATACCCATAACTGGGACAGCTACAGTCTGTCTGATGAAGAAACGTGCACGTCCACTGTGGGGAGAAAATAAATGATTGAGTTTGGAGCTCAAGTCCAGCGTCCAGCGGACCTTATTCTCTCTTCTATTATTTACCTGGGCTGCAGAACCTGGCGTTTATAGTTAGTGGATGTGCGTTCTATGTTATTCTCTTTCTTTAGTCTGTGTGTGGAGCAAAGCCACTCATGCTAACACGTGGTGTGGCATGCAATGCAGCCTTTAATATTATGAGTGAGTGACAAAACCATTTGCTTTGTGCTTCTTTTGGTCTTAAAATAAATTAGGCTCATAATAATCATCGTAAATGTACATTACATATTGTAAATAAGTACATTATGCACAACTTTGAACACGTATATACTTTGAACTGTATGATCATTTCATTTGATCCGTGACTGTCTGTCTGTAGACGTCTTCTTCTGTCTGAAAGACACTCCCCTGAAAGGTCATTTCCTGATCCTTTCCATTACGTGCTTTGTCTTCCCCTCGAACGTTGCCAGGGCTGCCTCCTCTGTTCAGTTCAACTCTTTCTTCAAAGTCCAAAGGTTTCACTTTCATTCAACAAATAACTCCTTAAAATGTTACGGGCACCATCACCGAGACACCAGCTATGTACTGTATATACAGTATGTGGTGTGGAACAGTTACATCACTAGGACTTCTATGTATGTTCGTTTTGTCATAGCAACCGTTCTAATCTTCTACATAATAATATTTTGTTCTCTCAATGAAAATTATGGCAAATTAACATTAAAACACTTTTTGACATCGATTCTCGCATTTGTGTGCACGCCAGACAGTGTTTTATTCAATGTATGAATATTAGATTTTTATTTTAATCTGACACACGCCCTCCTCTCCTCCCCCCTTTTAATTTGTCTAAAATAGAAGTCCAAAGTGCAATAGGAATAGGTTTATATAGGACGACAGGGGAGAGGCTGATAAAATGAGTAGCCTCCTATGACGACATAGTGATGACATCAAGTATCTCCATAGATGGATATAAAGATAGAGAGCTCTCCTTAAATGGGACACAGACAGACAGAAACAGACATTGTTGGATTTTCTAATCCACCAGTTCCCACTCAGCACGACAAACAGATTGATGACACACATGTCATCAATCTTCTTATTTTTACTCTGTGGCGCGCTATGAGCTTGTAGATCTGCTATTTTTCAATAGCTAAAGCATAACATGATGCTAACACCAAAATGGGTTCCCGTTCAGAATGGGTTAAATATACAGTATGCTGTGAACAAGAAGCCACCTTTTCCCAGGCATTCATGGAGCAGCAGTGTCTTACCTGCCGAGCGTTTCGTCGTCGTTTTCCCCATTCACCCCTCCTAGTACGTAGATCTTTCCATCCACCACAACCGCGCTGTGCCCAGAGAAGCGTCTCTCTTGCATGTGGGCGCACACGGTCCATTGATTGGTCTCAGGGTCGTAACATTCCATCGTGTTTAACCCCCAGTTTACGTCATCGCCGTCGATCCCACCTACAGATTAAAAAAAAATCCAATACAGAAATGTGGACCATCTGAAAAGTATGTTAATTTATGCACTCAATACTGGTCGGGGCTACTTTTAAACACATCATTTCATCAATGGGGCGTGGCATGGAGGTGATCAGCCTGTGCCACTGTTGGTGTTATGGAAGCCCAGATTTGCTTTGATAGCAGCTGTAAACCCATTTGTATTGTTGAATCTAGTGTCTCACACCTTCCTTGTGACAATAAAAGATAGATTCTCTGTGGGGTTCAGGTCAGGTCAGTTAAGCACAGTAATACCATGTGGTCAGTACACCAATTATTAGTAGTTTTGGCTCTGTGGACCAACCCCATGCAGATAACATCAAAATAACCTCAAATCATCACTGTCACACAACCATCTATTAGGATATTTTACAGCACTGTGTACTTCCGTATGTTGACTAGCTTTATGGATATACTGATTTCCATGTGTGGTCTAGCCCTATGGACTATATAGAATGCATGTACTAATAAAAAGTATTTAAAATACTGCTTTGATGCTCGTATTAAGTGGTTTTTATTAACACGTGCATTCCATTGGGCTAGACCACACAAGGACATATGACATCATTAAATTGCGACAGGAGTTCCCCCTATTGAGTGAAACATTATCGATTTATGAAATAAATAAAATATTTAAGGTGTTTTAAATGTTAGATTTTAGTTATAGAGGTCAATTATAATATATTAGGGCATATTTGTCTTATTAGCCAGGGTTCCATTTAAGACATTTTCAGTTGACCATTATGCTATGATCCTGGCAACCAGGCATACCTAATGAACTGGTGGGCGTGTCCACATAAAAACAACATTTTAACAAATACTGTGCACTTTTTTGAAAAGATCACACCTTCTTTTATAACAATAAGACCTGATGATCATGTTTTAGGGTGGAAAAAAATCACGGCACTCCATCTTTAAGCAGAACGAACTCTTACATCTACTAATTTACTTGTGTGTATTGGAGGAATTGGTCAAAAACTAGAAAAACACTGATGTATTCTTTCCACCAGTTGCAATGTGTGAGGACGGGTACCTGTGGTCCTGCGTGGGCGTGCCGTGTTACAGAAGGGCTGGTCTTTGGCCTCAGAGATGAACCTCTGGCAGCCCCGGTGTTCTTTCACCACATCCAGAGACTCAATCACAGTGTGGCGGTAGTAGGAGGGGCTTATGAGAGGCAGACGGAATTGCTCTAGCACCTTAAAGAACACAGAACGGATACAACATTATATATAAAGCATGCATAAAAACCCGGCTCAGGCAACTTGTCACCTCTGTTGGCCCGTCTCTCTGACATCAAAGTCTGGATGACACAGAATTTCCTTCAATTAAACCAGTCAAAAACAGAGATCATTTTATTCGGCCCACCCTACTTCAACTCTCTCATTACACTCACAACTTGGTTCCCTTTCCTCAAATATCACACCTGCAGCCCGTAATTTCGGTGTGATTTTTGACTCTGACCTGACCTTCAATAAACAGATAACAACAGTTGTGCAATCATGCCATTTCCAATTAAGAAATATTGCTAAAATGGCCTCAAGATATACTAAGTTGCCAAAGAATTCCATAGTCTCGCATTCTCTCAAAATGTGGCTCTCAATACGAAGGCATTTCGGTTGGCACCCGGGTTCTGTGCGCGCACCACTGGTCGCTAACCATGCTTTTTTACCGTCCCTCTCTGACTCATTATTTAAAGTGTGGCATAGAAATGGTATTCACTCCTTCAAAGATCTTTATATTGATGGGTTATTTCCGACCTTTGAACAAAAACGACGCAAATTCAATTTACCCCAGTCACATTTCTTTAGATTTCTACAGATACATGTTTTAACACAACACACTGCTTCATTTCCAAACATACCTCCCAACTCATCAATGGAATCTATATTTCTACCTGACCCATTGCTCAAGGGAGGCGTTTCTATTATTTATAATTCTCTCTCATGTTTAGATAATAATGCCTCCTTGGAGTATTTAAAAACTTGGGAAAACGACTTAGGAATATCTATCACTGACGAGCAATGGTCTACATCTCAAAGGTTTGTGCACTCTTCTTCAGTATGTGCCAGGCACGGTCTTATACAGTTTAAAATATTACACAGGTTACATTTGTCAAAGGAAAAACTCAACAGAATGTATCCAAATGTGAATCCAGCCTGCGACAGATGTGGCCAGTCGCCGGCCACTCTAGCTCATATGTTCTGGCATTGCACTAAACTAAGATCATATTGGCAAAGTATTTTTAAATCACTGTCAGACATTGTTGGAAGACCTTTTGACCCGGATCCACTGACAGCGGTTCTGGGAGTCAGGGGGCCCGCGGGTCAAACTGTCTACTTTACAATATAACATGGTAAAATATGTGACTCTACTGGCTCGCAGACTGATACTGTTGAATTGGAAACAAGCACAGGTTCCGACTCACACTTCACTTATGAGAGCTGTTATGCACTACTTACAATTGGAAAAGATTAAGTTTGAATTGAGAGGGAGTGAAGATAGATTCTACCTGACATGGCAACCCTTCATTGAATATTTAAATAGGTGCACGCTATAACCCCTCCTACACAATAGATAGCACAATAGAAGATTGGAAAGAAAGAAAAGGAAAAAAAGGAACCGAGTGTTTTTTCTTAATTTTATTTTTTCTTATTTAAAAAAAGAATGTCTGTAATTCATTTAATTTACAACAACATGTTGGAAAAGTTTGAGAGTAAGAGTGTCTGTCCTGTTGTCTTTGTTTTGTTTGTCTGTTCACACTTCATCATCACTTCGTCATTGTTTAACTGTTTTTTGTTTTTTCATGCTTATCACATTTATATGTCTTTTTTATTATGTATTGTATGTGGAACATTTACATTGCCTGTTATTCTTTTCATTTTATTTAACTGAATTACTTATTTATCATTGTCGATAATATTCTGAAATTGTCATACAAAAAATGCCTAATAAAAACAGTATTAAAAAAAAGAAATCAAGCCCTTCCTGTCACCCCCGGACATGGAGATAGTCATACATGCCCTCATTTCATCATGCCTCGACTACTGCAATTCCCTCTAGCAATTCCCGGCCTTAGCAAGAAAACCACATCCCGCCTACAGTTAATTCAAAATTCTGCTGCCCGTTCTGCTCACCAATACAAAGAAACGAGACCATATTACACCCGTACTTGCGACTCTGCACTGGCTGAGCCAGTGAGCGCCAGATGCGACTTTAAAGTTTTACTTTTCACTACCTACCTACATCCTGGAAATGCTGTCCCCACCTAAATCTAAACGCACCCTCAGATCTTCAGATAAGGCCCTACTAGAGATCCCTAGGACGAACCTAGTCACCAGAGGTGGTCGGGCCTTCTCCGCCCGGGCACCCAGACTATGGAATGCTCTACCGGTGCATGTAAGACTAGCACCATCTGTGCCTGTTTTTAAGTCACTTTTGAAAACTCACCTTTACACAGAATGTTTTATATTCTGCTTTATATAGGAGATTGCTCATTTTTTAACTGCTGCTATGTTGTCTTCTTTTCTTTATGTTTCTAGTTTTTAAACTGCCCTTGATTATGATTTGCCATATGTTATTTGTGTTTTTTAACCTTGTACTGCACAGCACTTTGGAACCTTGCTCTGAAAGGTGCTATATAAATAAAGTTCATTATCATAGTAAAACAAAAAAGTCCATATGAAGTTCCTTTCAATGTATTGATGTTTCGGACCGCTGGCCCTCATCAGAATGAACAAATGTTGTGTCTAACAAGGTGATAACAAAAAAATGACTGACCTTCTCAAAGTTCTGCCTGCGAGTAGGACATTTGTCTAACCACAGCATGGCAGCTTCAAACACCATGTCCTCCTTGGGCACATTGAGACGGTTACTGGAGAGAATCTCTGTCAGTTCTTCAAACACCATGTCCTCCTTGGGCACATTGAGACGGTTACTGGAGAGAATCTCTGTCAGTTCTTCCACAGAGAGAGACAGGAACTCTTCCTGTTGGTAGAACAAAACAAATACAGTAGATAAGCTGACGGATTAAATAAAACCCTGTTCCCTTACTTACTACTGAAGTAACCTTTTCTCCACTTAAGTCTCACTGTTGGTAGATGGTTTGTTTATTGAAACGGACAATATGACTATAGCTTAAGTTATTAATATATTAAATGAATCCATTCATTGAGCAATGATCTTGCGAAGACAGGTTGAGTAACAGAAATAAAACTTAGGTTTTTTGCGCAAAAGCCTACAAACATACAAACAAACAAACTTGGAAATAATGTATGATCCCTCAATCACTGACCTGCTGGTATATGTAACTGAAATAATGTATGATCCCTCAATCACTGACCTGCTGGTATACTGTATGTAACTGAAGTGTTCCAGAATATAATCCATGCTGTGTTCTGCCAACATTTCACAGCATTGGGCCTCAGCTACTTACTGTATATCCATGTGACGCTTCAAGTATTCACAGCAGGTCTCTCCAATAGCCATGACATCCAACATGTTTGATGCTACTAGTAGGGCCTAGACCAAACAAAAGTAAACATTTATACAATTTTTTAATCAACAATGTACAGCAGTAGGACAAACATGTAGACATTATGAATAAGATTTATAATGATAATAATAATTCACCTGCACATTTGCAGCGGAGATAGACACCTCTGAAGTATAGGCGTAGTTCACCAACATTCCAAACACCGAAGGTTCCACAGCACTGATGGTCACCTTTTCCTGTGTGGCCTCCACCATGCCAGACGTAAACATTGCCTGCCCTGTACGGGTTTGAAAAGGTGAAAGGTTGGCTCGGGGGGTGTTCATGGGTTAGGCTTTTATTTACAGTGAGCAGGCTGGATAATATAGCGATTCATGTGAAAGCCAAGGCAGAATCGTGTACCTCAAAATAAGGGCTGAAGGAGGCCAGCACATAGCGATGGCAGGGGAACTCCTGCACCCCCGCAGCACAGAACCACATCACACAAGGCCCTGTTGAGGCCCTCCAACACCTTGTTGGGATGGGTGCGCTCCACATGCACCAAAGTGTCCGGTGAGGATATCGATGCACTGGTGCCACCCCCCTGAAGTGCAACAACAGTATCCAGAGGGAGTCAGACAAATAAATATATTAATCTGTGAATAATGTGGCTTGAAAACTCTGCATGCACCTTGTGAAACATCATATTGTCCCTTATATACTGCCTCAGCGACTGTTTAATGTGTTCTTATTGGTTTTCCAGCATGTTGACCTGGCTAGGTATATCTAGTTTCATCAATCCCCCTTCTCAATCTTCCCAAATGTGAATCTCCATTTTCCTCTGCAAGAATTGAGATCATTCTCTTTTTTTTCATGGAAATATTTGTCTTTAGTCTGTATAGTTGCTGAACATTACTACATTCAAAATGTGGCTCCTGGATCCAACTATAGTGTGGTTTTAAAGTTAAACAGACAACATCAAAGTGCTTGACTTAAGACTCTCTCTTGTAGAAAAAACATAAAGAGTAACTCAAATGAATTGGCCAGCTGCCCGATTCTGGCTCAAATGTATTATAATATCGCATAGGTGTCTGAATCTAGATTGCAATCTTTTTTCGTTTCATTTTGCAGCACTACTAGTAGGCTATGTCCCTCGTCCTTCCAATCTAGCGCAAACCTTAAAAAAAAAAAACAAGTCTCCTCCTAAAATGTAGGCAAAGGCGGTGATCACACTGAAATGCTTCAGGGCAGGTGCAGATGCTTCATAAAAACACCTCGAAAACTAAGCAGACAAATAATACAGTGTACACTGTACAGTCAGTATACAGTACAGACAGCTACTTTGTCAAGAAATTCTGTGCAGGTGATTATTTTTCTAAGTGCTGGAGTTTGGAACGAGTGCTTCCAAACTGCAAAGAATCACCTGCAGAGGATGTCTTGACAGAAAGTAGCTCATAACATGTCTACGGTGGACTTTTATGAAAAACAAGCTCGGCAGATTGAAAGAGGATAATTCAAGCTTGGACTACAGCTGCAATGTTGGTGAGTTTGACGTCGTTTAAGACAAGCAGATCGCAAACCAAATTGGATGAGTGGGGAGTCAATGGAGGGTATAGCAACTCTAGATTCATCCCATTATAAAACAAATCTAGTTGCAAATTGCGGCTAGCTAGAGTGAGACTACAGTACAAGTGGCCACTGCCCACTACAGACAGGCAGCCGCCCGTCAACAAATGCTCCTAAAATAAACAATATTTGCTTTCAGAGTCAGACGTTTTTCAACAAATAAACCAACAAACCTTTTTTATTCAGTTTCTCGAGTTAATGTGGCAGAACGTGGTTCCCCCTCAACTCTCTCTCTTTCCGCCCTGTGTGACCCCACACAAGGCATTCCACTGTGAACTAACACTGCCACCTATTGGCAGGTGGTGGAAACTATGGATGTAAACACCTATGTGACTTACTCTCAAATATTATGATGGAAACTTACTGAGACTTATATATATATATTTGACCAATATTACCAGTTTGGCAACTTTGGCATGTAGGCCTACTCATTTATTTTCATGAAATGAACTATAATTATTGTATCTCCAACTAAAAGAATCCCATAAGTGATATTCACAGATTTTATTAAGCTAATATATACCTTTTTTTAATAGTCGTACTTACAAGGCGACTGTTTTACTTTTTTGAGTGCAGTGTTACTATTCAGTATGACCCCTGGTAACCATAGAGTTATACTGTGTCCCTCCGTCAGACTAAATCGGAGACGAAAACCACCACAAAAGTCTCAATTTACTGCTTTCCTTTTCCTCGCAAAACAACAAAGCTGCTGCTCTCCCAAATCTGGCTGTGACGTCTGCCTGTCTGTCTGACAGGCCGTCTGCCTGTCTGTCTGACAGGCCGTCTGCCTGTCTGTCTGACAGGCCGTCTGCCTGTCTGTCTGACAGGCCGTCTGCCACATGTCTGTCTGACAGGCCGTCTGCCACATGTCTGTCTGACAGGCCGTCTGCCACATGTCTGTCTGACAGGCCGTCTGCCCCACATACTGTCTGTCTGACAGGCTGTCTGCCCCACATACTGTCTGTCTGACAGGCCGTCTGCCTGTCTGTCTGACAGGCCGTCTGCCTGTCTGTCTGACAGGCCGTCTGCCTGTCTGTCTGACAGGCCGTCTGCCCCACGCTGAATACTATCGCCATTTTATTTCATTGTGTCAACTAAATCTTAACCCATTCTGGGCGGGAACCCCTTTTGGTGTTTTAACTAAGCATTATGTTATACTTTAGCTATTGAAAAATAGCAGATCTGCTATTTTTGAAAAATCGTAAAAATGCGGCACAATTCTTTGAATATATATTCTTTCAGAGCGAACGTTTTTTCTATTTTGACGCCAGGCCTAAATGGGTTAATTGCAAACTAGATTCAACATACTCAACCCTGCACACATTCTAAATATGCTCCCGAAATATTGTACTGAGCAAATGGACTGTTTTACCACCTTCAATAATAATGATAATATTCTTTATTGTCTCCACATCATATATTCTCTTTGTCATGGACACTTGGTACAAAACATGAATAATTCTACTCGAGTTGGAAGCATTAAGACCCATTTTAAGTTAACCCTCAATGGCTTCCTTTCTGAAAAATAACGTCATTGTAAAAAGATTCACGCGTTTAGATATTCTATTTACAATGAGATGCGGACGGGAGCTGGTGCCACTTGGACCCGGGCGTAACGTAGCACTACAAAGTGACCCGCACTACAAAATGACCCGGACGTAACGCAGCACTACAAAATGACCCGGATGTAACGCAGCACTACAAAATGACCCGGACGTAACGCAGCACTACAAAATGACCCGGACGTAACGTAGGACTACAAAATGACCCGGACGTAACGCAGCACTACAAAATGACCCGGACGTAACGCAGCACTACAAAATGACCCGGACGTAACGCAGCACTACAAAATGACCCGGACGTAACGTAGCACTACAAAATGACCCGGACGTAACGCAGCACTACAAAATGACCCGGACGTAACGCAGCACTACAAAATGACCCGGACGTAACGCAGCACTACAAAATGACCCGGACGTAACGTAGGACTACAAAATGACCCGGACGTAACGCAGCACTACAAAATGACCCGGACGTAACGCAGCACTACAAAATGACCCGGACGTAACGCAGCACTAGAAAATGACCCGGACGTAACGCAGCACTACAAAATGACCCGGACGTAACGCAGCACTACAAAATGACCCGGACGTAACGCAGCACTACAAAATGACCCGGACGTAACGCAGCACTACAAAATGACCCGGACGTAACGTAGCACTACAAAATGAATATATATAATTGTTTTAAATCGGGTCTAGATGGGGTATACCGTAAGTTAAGGCAGCGTGGAGATGATCCCTGGGGTGTAGAACGAGAAGAGTCGTCAACTTGCACTGGCATCAAGTGAGTTTATTAATTAATTAAGTGCACAAAAAAAGACTAAGAAACACTACTGCTATTTTACAGAGGTATAAACACAAGAGTCGGCCATGACAGTCGAGGACGATGGATGACTGACTATAAGACACAATAGTAGAGCTATACGCTATAAATACATAAGAAGAACATTGAGAAAAATCAATATGAATAAATAATATATGCATTCAGCAGCGACCACTTTAGAATGAGAGCAATGTTTGCCTAATGATTTATTCATACTTTGTTGTCGTACACAACATGCCAAAAAAAAAGAACCTAAAAAACGAAAACAAAAACATGGCAGCTATTTTGGCAGAGAGGTGATGTTTCTGTTGAAAGCATTGGTTGGATACAGTACGGTACATTATGTACAGTACAGAGGTGATGTTTCTGTTGAAAGCATTGGTTGGATACAGTACGGTACATTATGTACAGTAGGATACAGAGGTGATGTTTCAGTCACATTCAAGCGTATAAACTTAAGTTCAGACCTATGAACCTAAACCTCACATTGTAATCATAATCTTTTTTTTACATTTCAAACAAACAAACAAACAAACAAAAAAATAGCTTGTTTTGATTTCTCAGGATCAGGTTTTTTCTATTATGAAATATCATGAATAAAAATTAAAAAAAAACCCAAACAAATTCAGACACTTTACTAAATAATAATAATAATAATAATAAAAAGAGTGCCAAAAACCAAATGAACATTCCATAAATCGAAAACGAATGTTTAAGAAGTATATAGGGGAAAATAGGCGATCTGCAAGCTCAAAACGCGCCACACACCGCGAGGCGTTGTGAGCTTGTAAATCAGCTATTTTTTCACTATAGTTTCTGGGTCTCGAGCAAAAAAAGGTTTGGGAACCCCTGTCCTAGACCCCCCCCCCCCCCCTCTCATTCTTAACGATATAACTCATATCGGTAAGGTATACAGTATACCATGTGCTTAACTCTTAAGTGGTGAAACACTCCATATTTGACTGTGCAGCAGCAACACACTGGAATACTCTCAGTATGAAAGACAACTGTAAAAAAAAAAGCAATAGCAAAATAAATAGTTCAAGTCACACAAACGTATTGCTTATAACTACAGTATGTACAAAACAAGAGAGCCACTCATGTACAGTAACTATACAATAAGCCCACACATATACAGGTGAAAAGGTACAACCATACTGCTCCTATGATGGAAGACTGAATGTGTAGATCTCTAGATTATCTTGTCTCAGTGTGGCGTCAGCGCGGCGCATTGTGAGCTTATAGATTAGCTATTTTCGGTGCACTATATACACTGTCATAAGTTGATATATCAATCGGGATAAATGCTTCATTACTATGTATGACTATATGATATGTTGGATTATGAAGAAGATCTTTATGTTGGAGCGTTACGTTCTCTCATTACTGCTCTGTGGACATATTCAAAATGTACAGTTTGCTAGTGTGGTGTCATGGCAGTGTAGCAAAATGTAAAGAATCCACCATGTCCCTAAACAGAAGATGGGTTTTAACAAAAAAAAAAAAGTGTGACCACTTTTCAGTGTGCAATTCTCTAGGCCATGAAGGGGTTTGTGAGCAGGCCGGGTGCATCCTCCGGGTGCGTTGAACAGCCGTCAAGACGTGATACAAATAACGGCACATTTCAAAACCAAGAAAAAAAAACGGATTCCAAGTGTTTGGGGCTGAAAATGTAAATAAACAAAAAAAATATATATATCCAAATGGTATAAAGTATATCGGGAGGAGACTTGTACAGAAGATTTTAGGCCATTGTTGAGAAGGTTCACTTATGTTTTATAGTTACTATTATATCTTTGGGTCGGGTGTCACCTCACAACGAGGCGCTGCAGGCTTTAGTGAAAATGGGACCACTCACTCAGACAGACACCGCATTCTGACGTCACCTGCCCCCCCCCCCCCCATGTGGGTTGCACGGGGCAAGCGCAAAATATATTCCCCCACACACACACGCACGCGCGCGCGCGGAAAAACATTCACTTGAGCACAAACAATGAGCATTTAAAAGCTACACTAAATGTCTCTGTCGTCCAAGACCCATGGAAGGAGCGCGCTTCTCCAACTCAGTCTAAAGTCTAAAGTCTAAGTTCAATAAAAGTCTCGTCATAATATTAAGTATGAGACGCATTTATACACTATAGGTATTTAATTTGAAGGGACACTCAATGAGCTAGTCTATTATGAACTGACAGCATGCTGATTCTCCCAGCTATGGTTTCCTAATGCACCTAAAAAGCAGCAGGTGTACCGAGCGCTTTGCTCCAAATATCCACACACACACAAAAAAAAAAGGCTTCCAAATACCTATTTCCTTTCACAGGAGGCAGTTATGGTGAGGGATAAGTGCACTGATAGACCTGTGTCCAAATCCACCCTGAAAACAGACCAATTCCAGCTATAGAACTTTGTTAGTGGCGTTCCTCGGTCGCACACTGAAACTCCATTCTCCGAGAAAATTAAATACTAATAATAAGTAATTGTAGGTCAGAATTAGATTTTAATGTGGGCCGTTTGTGGGCTTTCAATGGGTTGAACAAAGTCCTGCCTTTCATGATTTGTACTACATGGCCCGGTTAAAATCAGAATGGGTTGAAGAGAATGATGTTAATGTGCTATAATGACACATCTAAGACAGGACTTCACTTTATAGGCAGGCTTGAAAGCTTGTAGAAGCTGAAGAAACCACGTATTTCCAGTCATTCTTCTGGCCCAGTTATGCGAGTCAATAAATATGTCATTTGACCTGAAAAGTGTACATTATATAACTCAAAATATAGTTTGTAGTGACACCTGGCTGGATTCAGAAAAGCACATGGTAGTAAATATTGAGTAGAGGCAGGATAAAAGTGGCAGATCCAAGAGCTGTGGAACATTAGGTAGTTTCACGTGGAATTCATTTTCTTTTTTCCAGTGAAAACGTCTCGCTGGTGATCTTTGACTTGAGCCTAATTTGGACTCTGTCGAACGACTGCCGCGCTTGTAGAAGTGTTTTTTTTTTTTAAACCCATTTAGGCCTGATGTCGAAATTTAAAAAAATGTCTTCTAAATCCTGACAGTTTTCTTAAATACCTATATGTTTCTATATGTCAGTGAGTGGCGCTCAATATTTCATGTAATTGGCCGCCATCCCCCATTTGAAAATATGTGTTTCCCAGAGACCTCCCAGAGCAAAGATTTGAGTTAAAAAAAAGCGCTCGCTCTGAAAGAATATATATTCAAACTAAAGATGTGTGCCACATTTTCACGATTTCTCAAACATAGCAGATCTACAAGCTCATAGCGCGGCACTCCACTCGCACCTATGAGCATGTAGATCTGCTATTTTTCAAAAGCTAAAGTGTAACATAATGTTTAAAACACCTAAAGGGGTTCCCGCACAGTATATAGGTTAAGCCGTCGCGACGGTCTGAGTACATTTAACCCATTCTGACCTGAG
>NC_137885.1:30149932-30182432 GCF_963924005.1 Protomyctophum bolini
TGTCAATGCTAGCGAGCTAAAATATAGCCATCCTTGCTCTAGAAAGCACCAATGTTTCCATCTAGACCACCGGATTATCAGCAAAAACCTCCGAAAATCGCGCTAATGGACCAAACCACGGAGAGCTCCGTAGATTAGGAGTTATTCAGCTTTTAGAGAGGGGAGTTGCACCACTTGGTTCACACAGGTGTGATTTTTTTCCTTCATTTTGATAGCACTTACCCCACTTACCCCCACCCCCTTAGATAGCATTTCTGTAGACTTAGATAGCATTTGATACAGACGTATAGCGTGTTATGTTAAATTGTAAATTGATACCAAGATTTTTGTAAACATTTTTTGTCAATAGAGCATATTATAATAGCAGTGGCCGTTCCTTTTCTGGACCCACTGAAAAAAATCCCATAGATATTCATATATATATATATATATATATATATATATATATATATATATATAGATCCCATTCTGACCTGAGATCAGATTCTAAAAATGTTCTTCTACATCCTGACAGTTTTCTGAAAAAGCCTACGTTTCTTATGTCAGTCGTTCTTCGATTTTTCTAAAAATAGCAGACCTACAAGCTCGTAGCGCGACACTCGGTGCCGCGCTATGAGCTTGTAGATCTGCTATTTTTCAACACCAAAAGGGGTTCCCGCCCAAAATGGGTTAAATATATATATATATATATATATATATATAACTTATTTTAAGCCTAGAATCAAGCCATCGTTGGTGAATCATGACCATAAAACCTATACATACTACATCATGATTGACATGACGAAGACCTGTCGAAATGTTGCAATTTGTTGCCTAAAATCAAATAAAGTCTCAGAAGAGCTGAGGATGTTCTTGATTCTAGGCTTAAAGGGACACTTCACCCTTTTTGCAAAAAAAATATATGTTAATGATGTTTAGAAGCTTTAGAACACTTTCCTGGGGGTATTTATGTGTGTAATATGTGGTTTTAGATATTTTAGATTGTAGCAGTGAGCCTGTTGTCTCTGATGTCATGGACACTGGGCTCACTTCCTTCCTGGACTACATGTTGTCTCAGTAAGACAGCTCTCCCCCCTATCCACAAGGAGGAGCAGTGCACCAAAAAATTATGGGAATTGTAGTCCAGGAAGGTAGTGAGACCAGTGTCCATGACACCAGAGACACCAGGCTCACTGCTACAATCTAAAATATCTAAAACCACATATTACACACATAAAGACCCCCAGGAAAGTGATCTAAAGCTTCTAAACGTCATTAACATATATTTTTTTGCAAAAAGGGTGAAGTGTTCCTTTAACATAATTGATATAAATACTTATGCTGATTTCTTTTTTTTCCAATCAATCAATCAATACGGACAAAAATAATAATTCTAACCTGCCCCCCCGTGCCGGGGGGAAGCGTCTCCAGGGGCTCCAGCGGCTCTCCGTCCTGGCTCCCGCGCTGGTGGGGGGGGGCTTTGGGGAGGGTCTGGGTGAAGCCGTCTCCTCCGGCGGCCTCCGAGTGCAGGTCGTAGTCGCCCCCCCCGTTGCGGGGGAAGGTGGCCGACTTTCCGCCAACGCCAACGGGCGGAACGTTACCCAGCGGGTCCACAGGACCCCCCCCGCCGCAGAAGAGCTCCGGAGCCTGGATGAGGATCAGCTTGTCCTGGAAGTATAGGCCTGGCACCATTACTACCCCCTGGTGGCCTGGCACCATTACTACCCCCTGGTGGCCTGGCGCCATTACTACTAGTCTGTTACAAAATAAATTCGTAAAAATATATTTTTTACAGTGGTGTTCCCTTCCTTACTACCGGCCTGACACCTAGAGGTTTCTAAAGGTTCTTAGGTACCTCTGGTTTAGTCTTAACTTGTGGGAAGTTGGCCCTACCTGGAAGAACTGTTCGCAGCCCAGGTTGGACGCGCGGCGGCTCTGCTCCGAGCGCTCGCGGAGGCGCGCCACCTCCTCGTTGTTGACGTAGTGCGACTGCGGTTTGGCCCCCCGGTGGTGGTGGTCCCCCCCGCCCCCCGGGGGCCCCAGGTTCTCGTAGAGGGGGGCCGCGCCGGAGGACGCCCCCTGGTGGTGGAGGCTCCCGCCGGGGTCCTCGACGTAGATGTTGTAGTTGGCCTTGTTGTGCCTGTTTGGGGGCGCACGGTTAGAATAGTTTATAGGCTTTATTTGTTTTGACTTATATATCCAGCTAGTCCACTAGTAAATCCACTAGTCCACTAGTTTACTAGTCCACTAGTCTAAACTAGTCCACTAGTTTACTAGTCCACTAGTCTAAACTAGTAAACTAGTTTAGACTAGTTTACTAGTTTACTAGTCCACTAGTAAACTAGTCTAAACTAGTTTACTAGTCCACTAGTAAACTAGTCTAAACTAGTTTACTAGTTTATTAGTCCACTAGTAAACTAGTCTAAACTAGTCTAAACTAGTTTACTAGTCTAAACTAGTTTACTAGTCCACTAGTAAACTAGTCTAAACTAGTTTACTAGTCCACTAGTAAACTAGTCTAAACTAGTTTACTAGTTTACTAGTCTAAACTAGTTTACTAGTCCACTAGTAAACTAGTCTAAACTAGTTTACTAGTCCACTAGTAAACTAGTAAACTAGTTTACTAGTTTACTAGTCTACTAGTCTAAACTAGTTTACTAGTCCACTAGTAAACTAGTCTAAACTAGTTTACTAGTTTACTAGTCCACTAGTAAACTAGTAAACTAGTAAACTAGTAAACTAGTTTAGACTAGTTTACTAGTGGACTAGTAAACTAGTTTAGACTAGTTTACTAGTCCACTAGTAAATCCACTTACTAGTTTACTAGTCCACTAGTAAATCCACTAGACTAGTTTACTAGTTTACTAGTAAACTAGTAAACTTGTAAACTAGTAAACTAGCCGACTAGTTTACTAGTCGACTGGTTTACTAGTAAACTAGTCGACTGGTTTACCACTAGTCGACCTTGTTGGTACTAGTAAACTAGTCGACTAGTAAATACACTAGTCGACCTTGTTGGTACTAGTAAACTAGTTTACTAAACTAGTTTACTAGTCGTTTTAGTGAAGGAAGCATGAGTTCAAGTCCGTTGCTCTCCCCAGGTTGGCGGAGGGTGTGTAGAGCCCAGGATCACATTAGATGATTGACACAGGGGTGAAAAATGGGTTACAAAATCGTGGGATAAAAAATATATATAAAAAAAAAGCATGAACTCTAATGACCTTGGCTCGTTAGGAGGTTCGTTAGTTTTAGTGAACTCTAATGACCTTGGCGTGGTGGAGGAGGGGTCACACAGGGCGCTGCGTGCGGCCAGCAGACCCTCCTCCATGTGTGTGGAGGTGGTCTGGTCCTTCTTCAGCACGGACAGCTTGGAGAAACGGGCCTTCCGCCTTCTCCTGCGCGGCCCTCCTCGCTGGGAATCTCTGCGTGCGCGCGTGTGTGTGTGTGTGTGTGCGTGTGCGCGTGTGTGTGCGTGTGTGTGTGTGTGTGTGTGTAGGAGGACAAAAAAAAAGCAAACATTTGTCAAGAATTATAAACCAATTAAATGTTTTCTATACAAGCTCAAGCCCAACACACACCGTCTGCAAACGCTGCGCGTCAAAAACAGACCGCCTCCGTTATTTTCAGTGAACCTATATATCGCACACCGGCGGCCGTCCGACGCGCGTCCACGCCCTCGCCTGGCGCTCCGACACGCCACCGTTCTGTTTTCCAGGCGTTGCCGCGTCGCTGCGTACCCGGTGTGTGTGTTGGGCCTTACACCGCGGCGCGAAGTGACGCGTTGTGAGCTTGTAGATCGGCTATTTTCACTAGCTCGGATTTCTCTTTAGGGTCACGACGGGCTGAAGGGTTTGGGTAAAAAACCACCGCGTTCATGAATTAATTGAGGATCCGGTACTCACAAGGATCCAGAGGATCCAGTACTCTACTCACAACCAAAGCCTGAGGCGTCGTATGTAAATCTGATCTATAGATCTATCTAAAAGGTAGATCACAATCTACCTTTTGGGCACCGCTGGCCCTACGGTTTACTTACTTACCCGCAGTGGCACACGAGCACGGAGAGGAAGCCCATCAGGATGGCCAGTGTCCCGCCCAGGATCCCCACCAGCAGGTACGTATGGTAGGACAGGAACTCCATGGAGCTGCCGTGGCCCAGCATGTAACCTGGAAGTACAGTACAGTACAGTACAGTACAGTACAGTACAGTACAGTACAGTACAGTACAGTACAGTACAGTACAGTACAGTACAGTACAGTACAGTACAGTACAGTATGATTCAGTTTCACTGTCGCAAAGAAAGCAGTGGTTTTCAACCTTTTTTCACGTCGGGGGCCCATTGTTTATTTGGCCGTTTGACAGTTTTACGCTCTCAAGAGTAAATTAAAGATAATCAAAAATCTAAAATGGTGTTAAACGCTGTTGTCAAATTGCACAATACATTCAGTAGAATGCTTTTACACAGAGGTTGTTGTAAAAGTCTACAAGGTGTCCTGTACCGTTTGAGGAGGGCAAGGGAGCAGCGATCCAGTAGCCCAGACGAGAGGCCGTGTAGCTCCACACCAGACCATCGCCCACGGTCTTCACCATGCCCAGACCCTGCTTCTCCCACGCGCCTGGCAACACACCACACAGCACACCACTATTAGTTTGGCCTAGACCTGGCAACACACCACACAGCAGCACACCACTATTAGTTTGGCCTAGACCTGGCAACACACCACACAGCAGCACACCACTATTAGTTTGGCCTAGACCTGGCAACACACCACACAGCAGCACATCACTATTAGTTTGGCCTAGACCTGGCAACACACCACACAGCAGCACACCACTATTAGTTTGGCCTAGACCTGGCAACACACCACACAGCAGCACATCACTATTAGTTTGGCCTAGACCTGGCAACACACCACACAGCAGCACACCACTATTAGTTTGGCCTAGACCTGGCAACACACCACACAGCAGCACACCACTATTAGTTTGGCCTAGACCTGGCAACACACCACACAGCAGCACACCACTATTAGTTTGGCCTAGACCTGGCAACACACCACACAGCAGCACACCACTATTAGTTTGGCCTAGACCTGGCAACACACCACACAGCAGCACATCACTATTAGTTTGGCCTAGACCTGGCAACACACCACACAGCAGCACATCACTATTAGTTTGGCCTAGACCTGGCGGCAACACACCACACAGCAGCACATCACTATTAGTTTGGCCTAGACCTGGCGGCAACACACCACACAGCAGCACATCACTATTAGTTTGGCCTAGACCTGGCAACACACCACACAGCAGCACATCACTATTAGTTTGGCCTAGAATAGTAACAAAGCTACTGTATTCTTCATTCCGTTGAATCATTCTCTAAGTCAGGGATGTCAAACTCAAATACACAGTGGGCCAAAATAAAGACATTGGTACAAGTCGAGGGTCCGGACTGTGTTTCAACACACGGGCCATTTTTGGGGAGAGGGGGGTATAGCTGAAAGTTGACCACAAGTGATATATATACTTTCACTGCTGATCGATAGTGAAGAGAAGACGCATGCTCGCGCTTGCGGGCCCTCGATACGGGACAATGGGTTAGTTAACCCTAACCCTCGCAGTGCATTGTGGGACTTGTAGTATTATGGTGGTCCGTGCAATATACCAGAGGGCCAGTTCTAATACTAATTAAATATCATCCCGCGGGCCAAAGATAATTCATTCACGGGCCTGATTTGCCCCCCCCCCCCCCCCCCGGGCCTTGAGTTTGACATAATATGCTCTAAGTACTACATTGTATTCCCCCCCCCCCCCCCCCCTAAAATCTTTAGAGCAAAAAAAAACCCTGTGATATATTCAGTATTTTCCGTTCTTTTCTGTGAAGCCTTTAAACTTAAAGGGACACTTCACCCTTTTTGCAAAAAGATATATGTTAATGACGTTTAGGAGCTTTAGAACACTTTCCTGGGGGTCCTTATGTGTGTAATATGTGGTTTTAGATATTTTAGATTGTAGCAGTGAGCCTGTTGTCTCTGATGTCATGGACACTGGGCTCACTTCCTTCCTGGACTACATGTTGTCTCAGTAAGACAGCTCTCCCCCCTATCCACAAGGAGGAGCAGTGCACCAAAGAATTATGGGAATTGTAGTCCAGGAAGGTAGTGAGACCAGTGTCCATGACATCAGAGACACCAGGCTCACTGCTACAATCTAAAATATCTAAAACCACACATTACACACATAAAGACCCCCAGGAGAGTGATCTAAAGCTTCTAAACGTCATTAACATATATTTTTTTTGCAAAAAGGGTGAAGTGTCCCTTTAATCCTACCAGTCTTGGCGTTGAAGGCCCAGGCCGGGACGGCGTCTGCGGGCCGTAGCTTGGTGCCGTGTCCCAGGGGCAAGGTGATCTGGATGGGACCTCCGACCTGCAGCTCCTGGCCCTCTGAGTAGAGCGCAGCGCTGATGGCCGCCACCGCCTTCAGCTCCACGCTCCTGTAGACTGTGTGGACGGC
Source organism: Protomyctophum bolini (assembly GCF_963924005.1). Taxonomy (NCBI): domain Eukaryota; kingdom Metazoa; phylum Chordata; class Actinopteri; order Myctophiformes; family Myctophidae; genus Protomyctophum; species Protomyctophum bolini. The sequence continues at coordinate 30,156,435 of NC_137885.1, forward strand.
AACGTTTTACATTCTGAACAAGTATGGAGTCTTGAATGTAAACATTGAATGTCGCGTTGAGCGTCCGTTCGTTGACGGAACAATGACGTACAGTCTTGAATGTAAACATTGAATGTCGCGTTGAGCGTCCGTTCGTTGACGGAACAATGACGTATAGTCTTGAATGTAAATACGGAATATTTCGTTAAATTCACTTCTATGAACTTTTTGTAAATTGGTTGTTTGGAGAAGAAAATCTGTATGGGAGTAATATTATATAAAAGTGTATTTTGTGAAAATCGGCGTCCTGGTGGCCCGGCGTCCTATCATAGGCCCGGAAGATTTAAATGTGGGGCCAAAAGGTTCTGCATGCTCTGCCAGTCAGGGAGTGTGTGTTGCACAGTTTGGGGCCAATCGGCCCAACGGAGCCGTTCCCAGACGGACAGACACGCGGCGCGCGGCGGGGAGGGGCGGGGCGGGGCGCGGCGGCATCGGCAACCTCACCTGACTTGCTGCCGACGATGGCGGGCGTGCAGTCGACGCAGTCCTTGGCCAGGTGGTGGCGCGGCACCGTCACGTAGGCCGTGAGGGACGAGGCGTTGTGGCCCCCGGACAGCGCCAGGAGGTCCCTGTGAAACCTGACGCTGGGCTGGAAGGACACGTCTGTGGAGATGTGGAGATATAAGGACACGTCTGTGGAGATGTGGAGATATAAGGACACGTCTGTGGAGATGTGGAGATATAAGGACACGTCTGTGGAGATGTGGAGATATGCAACACCGTGAATACCGTGCGTTGACGGGTCACGTGAATCCCTCGACCGACCGCACGATGTATTTTGGGCACGGCACGGTATGTTACTGAGCCCCGTCATTTCAGTTATCTGAGAGGGGTTTGTTTCAGGTCACTTTATTGTTCAATTAGTATAATTTAATACCTTAGCTTGCCGATGAATGACCTTTTATTTTACTTTTAAATGTTGAAAATGAGTGGTATTCTGTAGTCACTATTCATTGATTCACTGGGATACCAAAAAACATAAAAAAAGGTTTCTCGCTGTTCTCAGGTTGAATATTGATATGCGATTAAAATGCGATTAATCTAGAATTAATTAACTACAAAGCCTCTGCACAGTCTAGCCTATAGCAGTCAAGACCACTGACACACAGTCTAGCCTATAGCAGTCAAGACCACTGACACACAGTCTAGCCTATAGCAGTCAAGACCACTGACACACAGTCTAGCCTATTGGAGTCAAGACCACTGACACACAGTCTAGCCTATAGCAGTCAAGACCACTGACACACAGTCTAGCCTATAGCAGTCAAGACCACTGACACACAGTCTAGCCTATAGCAGTCAAGACCACTGACACACAGTCTAGCCTACCTGGTATTTTTCCGGTGATGAGAACGGAGTCTTCAAACAGCCAGATGTTGCCCTGGTTGTGAGGAAGCAGCAGGATGGTGACCGCTGAGAATACTAGGAACAAAAAGACACACAAACTCATGTTTATTATGAAATAATAATTATTATATATTGTTTTGCTGTTGCGCCTTTCTTTCCAAACTTGACTACGGTATAGCGGTGGTCTCAAAAACAGTTCGTTTTTAGTTTAGTCGTTTCTGTACTACTACTAAAATACTTAATAAAAGAGCAGGGGGAGAAAAAAAGAAAGAATATACAAGGACAACACAACCCTGAAACAACAACAAGACACCAGAACGTCTCTCATTTGACAGCACGCCTCAGGGCAAAGTTGGCAAACGCACACATTTGTGACCATGCAGATTTGACTGAGACTGCCATCGCGCAAATTCCAGGAGTTAATAGCACAGGCAGACTCTTCACATACTAAAGCATGTCTGAAATAAGTGTCGGAGCTGAAATCGACATGTAAATATGAAATAAAGGCTTAAACATGTAGCTATAGGTGTAATGTTAGAGACCACAGAAGACATGTAAATATTAAATAAATGCTTACACATGTAGCTATAGGTGTAATGTTAGAGACCACAGAAGACATGTAAATATGAAATAAATGCTTACACATGTAGCTATAGGTGTAATGTTAGAGACCACAGAAGACATGTAAATATTAAATAAATGCTTAAACATGTAGCTAGGTGTAATGTTAGAGACCACAGAAGACATGTAAATATGAAATAAATGCTTACACATGTAGCTATAGGTGTAATGTTAGAGACCACAGAAGACATGTAAATATTAAATAAATGCTTACACATGTAGCTATAGGTGTAATGTTAGAGACCACAGAAGACATGTAAATATGAAATAAATGCTTACACATGTAGCTATAGGTGTAATGTTAGAGACCACAGAAGACATGTAAATATTAAATAAATGCTTAAACATGTAGCTATAGGTGTAATGTTAGAGTCCACAGAAGACATGTAAATATGAAATAAATGCTTAAACATGTAGCTATAGGTGTAATGTTAGAGACCACAGAAGACATGTAAATATGAAATAAAGGCTTAAACATCTAGCTATAGGTGTAATGTTAGAGACCACAGAAGACATGTAAATATGAAATAAATGCTTAAACATGTAGCTAGGTGTAATGTTAGAGACCACAGAAGACATGTAAATATTAAATAAATGCTTAAACATGTAGCTATAGGTGTAATGTTAGAGACCACAGAAGACATGTACTGTAAATATGAAATAAATGCTTAAACATGTAGCTATAGGTGTAATGTTAGAGACCACAGAAGACATGTAAATATTAAATAAATGCATAAACATGTAGCTATAGGTGTAATGTTAGAGACCACAGAAGACATGTAAATATGAAATAAATGCTTAAACATGTAGCTATAGGTGTAATGTTAGAGACCACAGAAGACATGTAAATATTAAATAAATGCATAAACATGTAGCTATAGGTGTAATGTTAGAGACCACAGAAGACATGTACTGTAAATATGAAATAAATGCTTAAACATGTAGCTATAGGTGTAATGTTGGAGACCACAGAAGACATGTAAATATGAAATAAATGCTTAAACATGTAGCTATAGGTGTAATGTTGGAGACCACAGAAGACATGTAAATATGAAATAAATGCTTAAACATGTAGCTATAGGTGTAATGTTAGAGACCACAGAAGACATGTAAATATGAAATAAATGCTTAAACATGTAGCTATAGGTGTAATGTTAGAGTCCACAGAAGACATGTAAATATGAAATAAATGCTTAAACATGTAGCTATAGGTGTAATGTTAGAGTCCACAGAAGACATGTAAATATGAAATAAATGCTTAAACATGTAGCTATAGGTGTAATGTTAGAGACCACAGAAGACATGTAAATATGAAATAAATGCTTAAACATGTAGCTATAGGTGTAATGTTAGAGACCACAGAAGACATGTAAATATGAAATAAATGTTTAAACATGTAGCTAGGTGTAATGTTACAGACCACAGAAGACATGTAAATATGAAATAAATGCTTAAACATGTAGCTAGGTGTAATGTTAGAGACCACAGAAGACATGTAAATATTAAATAAATGCTTAAACATGTAGCTATAGGTGTAATGTTAGAGTCCACAGAAGACATGTAAATATGAAATAAATGCTTAAACATGTAGCTATAGGTGTAATGTTAGAGACCACAGAAGACATGTACTGTAAATATGAAATAAATGCTTACACATGTAGCTATAGGTGTAATGTTAGAGTCCACAGAAGTGAACCTTTCAGGCCTGTTTCTCTGCCAGACATTACTCTATAAGCCATATCTCCAAAACTGGTGGGTCATTTCAAACTGAACAACCAATATGTCCATTTGAAGCTCCAAAAATCCAATGGCAGTCTGTCAAATTTGGTCACATTTATTGTTTTAATAATATTATTATTATTACTGGAGATTACCCTTTCTCTGGTGGAATTAAGCCAGGATTTGAAAGAAGTCAACTTGACGTGAAATAAATATCAATGAATATCATCATAATGACTGTGTGGTTTAGGTTGAAAATAAATGTGCAACACCGCCAGCAGGTGGTGCCACTGGCTCGGTGTTTGATTCGTTTCAGGGGTTCAGCTGGTTAGATAATACAGCAGGCCAGGGAGGAGAGGGAGGGGAGGGGAGGGGAGGGGAGGGGAGGGGCCTCGGGCCGGAGGCATGACGTCACAGCAGCGCTGTCCTCCCAGCTGCTACTTATTAGTTATTCTGACCCCCCCCCCCCCCCTGAGAGGGGGGGATCTCTCAGTATCCTCAGGATCTCTCAGTATCCTCTATCTGTGTGTGTGTGTGTGTGTGTGTGTGTGTGTGTCTCTCTCTCTCTCTCTCTCTGTCTGTCTGTCTCTGTCTCTGTCTGTCTACACCAGGGGGGCAGTCAGACGGATATTTTGTGAAGCCACTAAGGAAATGAAAGTTCATATAATGGCCTGTTGTGGCGCTGTCTGTCATTGGACCCAGAAAAACCCATAGCCCCATAGAAGTCCATGTATTTGGGCCCAACTTCACCTAGACTGTATTACCTTAATAAACATGGTCATGAATACTTTCTGCTTCCAGTCACTAGTTTAAAGTCTCATTCCTAATGTCATAATATTCTTTTTGGAAAATTATGGTCCCATTTATTAAAAAAATTACCATAAAGTCGCGTATGTTCTGAGGGGCGTGGCTACCGTTACAGTCTATGAACGGGATTCCCCTCCCACTCGAGTCAAAATAAAAACGAAGAGAAGAAGAAGGGGGGGGGGGGGGGGGGGGGGGGGAAGTCCCGCCTCGTTGTCTGGGCCAGCCAATGGGCCAGCTGGGCCCAAACGGATATAGAAAGATGGCGACTTACAATACAAGGACTGACAGGCTTCATTTTACCTTCATGTCAGACCCGCGGAACGCTTTGTCCATATATTTTTTTTACAGTCTATGGTCTGTACCCATGCTACCCTCCCTCGCTCTACCGCTCGGCCCCATATGGCCTCCCCATATGGCCTCCCCATATGGCCTCCCCTCCCCTCAACCTCTCCCCTCCCCTCCCCTCTCCTCTCACCTCACCGTGCAGTCTGCTGTCACTGCGGCCCCGTGCCGAGGAGGGTAATCAAAACGTAGACAAAAGCGTACACCCCCCCCCCCCCCCCCCCCCCCCTCCTCCTCCCCCATACACACACACACACACTCCAGACCCCCACTCCCACCGGGTCCAGCCCCCCCCCCCCTCTCTCTCTAACAAAGACCACCATGCTTCGTCAACATGCACACACTTCCCCTCCTCCTGCGTGGGACCGTCACCTGACACGGGACAATGGAGAGGGTCTTTTTGGTTGTCCCATCGAGGAGGGGGAGACGTCACCATTACCACATTTTAATTTAACCCATTCTGACCTGAGATCAGATTCTAAAAAATGTTCTTCTACATCCTGACAGTTTTCTGAATAAGCTATGTTTCTGTGTCAGTCGTTCTATGTCAGTCGTTCTTCGATTTTTCAAAAAAATAGCAGACCTACAAGCTCTTAGATCTTGTAGATCTGCTATTTTTCAATAGCGAAAGCATATAACATAATGCTAAAACCAAAAAGGGTTCCCGCCCCAAAATGGGTTAAACTGATGATTAATTCTCGCTCAAATCTCTGCGATTAACAATTTTAATTGTGTTTCTGTAAACAAAAGGTGCACAGGGAAAGGTTTTCTGTAAAATCACTTGTAAGTAGCCTGGGCAGTGTATTTGTATTTAACTAAATGCACTTGAAATTAAATACAAAGGTTACTTTTCAGGATTCCAATAAATAGCAAAACATTATAATAATCAGGATCTCAATTCAAATATAGCAAAAATAGAACTTGTAGATTTGCAATTTTATGCAATGTGGCCGTCTGGAGTGAGAGTGGAACTATAGTGGCCGTCTGGAGTGAGAGTGGAACTATAGTGGCCCTCTGGAGTGAGTGTGGAACTATAGTGGCCCTCTGGAGTGAGAGTGGAACTATAGTGGCCCTCTGGAGTGAGAGTGGAACTATAGTGGCCCTCTGGAGTGAGGGTGGAACTATAGTGGCCCTCTGGAGTGAGGGTGGAACTATAGTGGCCCTCTGGAGTGAGGGTGGAACTATAGTGGCCCTCTGGAGTGAGTGTGGAACTATAGTGGCCCTCTGGAGTGAGTGTGGAACTATAGTGGCCCTCTTCATCAAAGTTGCCCACCCCTGATTTAGCCAGTTTAGACCTTAAAGGAGAATTCCATGCTAGAATGCTTTCTTATCTTTCTTACTTTTCTTTGTAGTTGTTACGTCCCCACCAAAGAGGTCCAGGTGTTTTTTTGTGCAAAAACTCCTTATTGGCTATTTTCCCTACCATAAGCCCTCAATGAATTGCAATGCATTGAATGGGAATTGAATGGGGCTATGGGGTGTTGTGCTAGTTCGCTTATTTCCATAGAAATAAGTAGTAAAGTGTGCCGCTTGGGATATTATTTACATCATGAAGAGAGGATATATACAAAGAAATTATAATTTTGAGCGATGGAAATAAGCGAATTAGCACAACACCCCATAGCCCCATTCAATTCAATGCAATTCATTGAGGGCTTATGGTAGGGGAAATAGCCAATAAGGAGCTTTTGCACAAAATAACACCTGGACCTCTTTGGTGGGGACGTAACAACTACAAAGAAAAGTAAGAAAGGTAAGAAAGCCTTTTAGTATGGAATTCTCCTTTAAGTCGAAATAAATAAAAAGTCTTCTAAATTCTGACAGTTTTCTGACATACCTGTTTCTATGTCAGAGGTGTTCAATATTTCATGTCAAGGACCCCAAAAATTATATGTAAATGGCCCGCCGACCGCCATCTGAAAATATGTTGTTCCAGGAACCTCTCAGAAGCAAAGTTTTGAGATAAAATAACGCCCTGAGAGAATGTATATTCAAAGATTTGCGCCACATGTACACGATTTTTCAAGGGATATTTCACTTTCAAAACAACTTTTGGTCATTTGAGCTTGTAGGTCTGCTATTTTTCAATAGCTAAAGCATAGCATAATGCTTAAAACACCAAAAGGGGTTCTCCCGGGCACTGGAAGCAGCAGGGGCTGTAAATCAATAGAACGACTGTAGAACGTCGTCGTATTATTATAATTACAGCTTACAGTGCACTACTTACTGCTTACAGGACTGTGCCTCGCTGTACTGTGACGTGAATACAACCTTCGTGACAAATGGTTTGTTGTTACTGCCGACAGCCGAAAGCTCATCAATCTTAAACGTGTTATATTTAATTCATAACGGCGTTTAGAATAGCTGCTGCCACTGTACATAAATGTGTGTGTGTGTGTGTGTGTTTTTTTTTTAAATGTTTATTAGCATGCAGCACGAATGGCTTGAGGCAGGCGGTCTTGGCTGTTTGGCACGAATGGCTCAGTTAAAAACCCATTCAGATCGGGAACCCATTTTGGTGTCAGCATCATGTCATGCTTTAGCTATTGAAAAACAGCAGATCTACAAGCTCATAGCGCGCCACCGAGTGGCGCGCTACGAGCTTGTAGGTCTGCTATTTTTGAAAAATCGAAGAACGACTGACATTTTTAGAATCTGATCTCAGGTCAGAATGGGTTAATCAGACCAGTGTGTGTCCAGTGGAAACCTCGTATCAATCTGATCTCAGGTCAGAATGGGTTAAGTAGCCACTGCTCTTGGCCTCTTGGCCGTTTGTCCTCTTTTGCGTTTGACACTCGGGTTGAAACACATTTCAGACTCTACTGCTCTTTTGGTATTTAGTCCTGACGTGGAAATTTAAAACAAAAAAAAAGTCTTCTAAATCCTGACAGTTTTCTGAAATGCCTCATGTTTCTGTATCAGTGGTGCTCAATATGTCATGTGACGTCAAGGAAACCCACAAAAATGATATGTAATTGGGCCATCTGAAAATAAATATGTTATTCCAGGAACCCCTCAGAAGCAAAGATATGAGTTAAAAAATTTGTGCCGCATTTTCACGATTAAAAAAAAATCACACCTGTGTGAACCAAGTGGTGCAACTCCCCTCTCTAAAAGACGAATAACTGCTAATCTACGGAGCTCTCCATGGTTTGGTCCATTAGCGCGATTTTCGGAGGTTTTTGCTGATAATCCGGTGGTCTAGATGGAAACATTGGTGCTTTCTAGAGCAAGGATGGCTATATTTTAGCTCGCTAGCATTGACGCTAATTATGTAGCAACAACATCCACACACGGGTGCGGGTGCGTGCGCACACCAGTGGTGCACGCGCACGCATGCGCACACCACTCGTGCTCATTGACGTACCTACGTACCTACGACACAAACAGGTATATGGACATTGCGAGCTGGTTGTAGAAGTGGTTGCACCACTTAAAAATAGCAGACTTCTAAACTCGTATAGCAGATATACATATAGATTGTATATCTGCTATTTTCAGCATGTAACCAAGCATGAAACTGGATCTCTTGTCCACTAGTCCCTTCCTAACATTTTAGTCTAGTTTTTATTTGTTGACGAAATTGTCAGTATATTTAGTCCTAGTTTTAGTCATCATAGATTCGTTTTTATTTAGTTTTTACTTAGTTTCAGTCAGTGAAAAAAGGTAGGTTAGTTTTAGTCATCATAGATTCGTTTTTACTTATAGTTTCAGTCAGTGAAAAAAGGTAGGTTAGTTTTAGTGGAGGAACACAACACCGTGCCGGACGGCGGACTGGACTCACTGGGTCTCCTGCCGGTGCTCCAGGGCAGCGCGCTGGGGACGTACCCCTCCATGGCGGCCAGCAGCACCAGGCCCGGGCCCGGGCCGTAGGGCGCCCAGAGCAGAACCTCGGCGCGGGGCCCGGCGGCGCTGGACGTGGTCCGCAGGGTGTGGTTCACGTACACGGCCACGGAGGCGCCCACCAGGGGCAGCCGGGTCACCAGGTCCCTCACCCGGACCCTCAGGGAGAACTCTGGACGCTCTGTGGGAGGATGGAGAGGCACAGTGTGTACAGTATGTGCATATTTATATATGGGCATTAATGGGGTACTAATGGGTTTGTTTATATCCCATTCTGACCTGAGATCAGATTCTAAAGAATGTTCTTCTACATCCCGACAGTTTTCCATTCTGACCTGAGATCAGATTCTAAAGAATGTTCTTCTACATCCTGACAGTTTTCTGAAAAAGCCTATGTTTCTTATGTCAGTCGTTCTTCGATTTAAAAAAAAATAACAGATCTACAAGCTTGTAGCGCGCCACTTGGTGCCGCGCTACGAGCTTGTATATCTGCTATTTTTCAATAGCTAAAGCATAGCATGATGCTAACACCAAAAGGGGTTCCCGCCCAAAATGGGTTATACATTATACATCCCCCCCCCCCCCCCCCAAAAGACAAGATTTGTGTTAATAAAAAAATAAAATTAATCTCTTGTGACAAAGATGCAACGAAAGAGAAAAACTAACTCTTGCATTTTTCCTAATCATTTTTCCTAATCATCACAGAACACGCAAACTCCACACAGAACTATAGGGTATGATGAGGCCAATGATTGTGTTTTCACACAAACCTGGAAAGCTGCATGGGCACAGGAGGGGCTGTGGCGCACCTCAAACATCAACTGACTGCGAGAAAACGCTAATGTTACTGCCGCCGTATTTGAAGAAACAGACATGAGTGACTGTCGTACACGATACTGACACCCCCCCCCCCCCCCCCCCCCCCCCCTCCCCCCACCCAGACAATATTGCAGCGTTTATTTTTGGACCACAACGTTCACACCTAAGAGACAGCGCTGTCTCCTCAGTGTCCTCTGTGTGTCGCATTGTTGTTTTCGTCGGCTAAAACTAAGACGAAAAATGTTTGTTCGTCGACTACCTTTTTCCACTGACTAAAACTACATGGAAACTAAATGAAAACTAAAGCTAGGGTGACTAAAACTAAGACTAAATAATACTGACAATTTCGTCGACAAAATAAAAACTAGACTAAAATGTTAAGAAGGGACTAGTGGACAAGAGATCCAGTATGAGTAATTTTTCTCTTGGTTACATGGCTGAAAATAGCCGATCTACAAGCTCACAACGCGACGCGTTGTGAGCTTGTAGTGTAGAATAGATCGGCTATTTTCAGCAAGTGTAAAAACACTCGTTACGACGGCATCAAGGCCCACCAAAGCACATTGTAGTCGACTAAATCACCTGTAGATTTAGTCGACTAAAATCTTATGGCGGCCAGGGCCAGCCTTGTCTCGTCAAACCCATCTCGACTCCCATAGAGACACATGCATAAGACAGGGAGGAGACAGCTGTCTTTTATATGTTAGTGTTATGGGACACTAACATATACAAAACATATATGTTAATGACGTTTAGGAGCTTTAGAACACTTTCCTGGGGGTCTTTATGTGTGTAATATGTGGTTTTAGATATTTTAGATTGTAGCAGTGAGCCTGCTGTCTCTGATGTCATGGACAACTGGGCTCACTTCCTTCCTGGACTACATGTTGTCTCAGTAAGACAGCTCTCCCCCCCTATCCACAAGGAGGAGCAGTGCACCAAAGAATTATGGGAATCGTAGTCCAGGAAGGTAGTGAGACCAGTGTCCATGACATCAGAGACAACAGGCTCACTGCTACAATCTAAAATATCTAAAACCACATATTACACACATAAATACCCCCAGGAAAGTGATCTAAAGCTTCTAAACGTCATTAACATATATTTTTTTGCAAAAAGGGTGAAGTGTCCCTTTAATGTTAATGTTAATGTCCATAGAGGAAAGAATGTCTGCGACCCAGCTAGTGGATGAACGAGAGACATCAGGACTTCGGTGGTACTGAATGAAGGCTATACAAAACCTGTAATACATCTGCAGCTTATAGTTACCGTACATACAGTGTGTAAATCACCTGTGTATACAGGGAATGCAGTGCTGGCCTACATTATATTTGTCCATAGTGCTGACTTGCATGTACAGAATATGGAGAGGAGGGATGGTTCTTCTGGGTCAACAACAGAGCTGTTTACGGTTAAAGGCCTTGTGAATGTGTCTTGGGCCTAATTCAAATAAACAACAACAACAACAACTTGCTCTCTCAGCTCCCATCACTAGAGAATGTATAGCAGTACCATTTTGTCCCTCCCGATGCGATTCCGATATACTTAACTTGCGAGTTGCGCATGGGTCGAATACTGAATAACCGATCCGATACCAGTGTGTAATTTAGAAATCACACTCGTATGAACTAAGTGTATTTATATATATTGGCCACATTTAGTGCCCTAGACAAGTCACGTCATAACTGTGCTCTAACAAACCGCTTATTCGGTTGAAACTCTCAGATCTGGACCGGACGGTTAGCTCAACCGTCCGGTCCAATCCCGACGGCCCATCTCTCTCCCTATTTCCTGTGGCTCTACTTTCAACCTATCAATAATGGCAGAAAAAAGCCCCAAAAAGCCATAGATCTGATGCTACCCAGCATGGAGCCATAGATCTGATGCTATACCCAGCATGGAGCCATAGATCTGATGCTATACCCAGCATGGAGCCATAGATCTGATGCAGTAATACAATTTATATTTCTAAAAGGTCTAAGTTCATAATTAAGAAGTTCATAGTTAAGTAGCCTACGTCACATTCATGTTAAAACATTATTTAATTTATTTTGTGTCAAGTTGTTCATTGCAATGCTTTTATTTTGAAGGGTCAAAGCCACATTCTGTGTCTCGTTTGGTCTGCTCTCATCATCTCATGTCATTATTGGTGCACAGACGTTTTGTGTATGCAATCAAGCCACAAGCAGCAGCAGCTCCGGTTTACACATGGTCACACAAAGAGACTTTAAAGTTATAAGAAAGGTCACAAGAGACTGTCTAACTGTCATAAGGAAGGTTATAAGGACCTGAAGACTCAAGAGATTCCCTTCTTTGTTTTGCACGCAGCCAACGAGGTATTTGTTGTTTTGGTGTTTTGTGTTTGTATTTACTATTTTACTTGTGTAAAACCGTTTACATCTACATGCTGTGCATGTCATTTTATGTTTATTGTAACGTGCTTGTTTTATTGTATTGTTTTCAGGGTGAATTTGGAGGATCCACAAGCCTTCAGATAAATCAGTTGTGTCTGTTTGTGCTTGGAGGGAGTTGGATGCCAACCTTTTTGAGGGGCGCTGGCCCCTCCTATGCACAGGATACCACCATCCCCTCACACACACCTACCACCATCCCCTCACACACACCTACCACCATCCCCTCACACACACCTACCACCATCCCCTCACACACACCTACCACCATCCCCTCACACACACCTACCACCATCCCGAACAACCCTGCACTGCACGCCAACAACAGACACAGTAGTAAACAAAGACCATGGCCCCCTGGTGGCCATCAGTAGAAGTGATAACGGATAACGCTGTATTAGCAATATAGTATAGTACAATAGTGTATCAGAAGGAGAGCATTAACATGCATTCACCTTCAGCACATCAAGCTATCCCTGCTGCTACAGCCGGCCAGAGATTAAACTCTCTCTAATCCATCACACACACACACACACACACACACACACACACACACACCTCGAGCCACAATGATATTAGTAGCCTACACTATAATCCGAGACGCCACTGCATGGACTAGACTCGATCTCTGCGACGTCTCACAACAGTCCGTCGGGACATTAAATGGCCTAAATGTTATCAGGAGTCAAGACGACGTCAATACAGTTTATCAGGAGGACATTGGACATAGGCTACAGTTCAGGTTACAAAGGATAGTGTAGGCTACACGTACAGTGGCAGCATTAGTATATCGCTCTCTCTAGGCCTACTATAAACAGCACCTTACGATACAGTATAGCTTTTCACAGCATTATGTTTCCACTGATGTATTTAAGGTTGATATGAATCTATATGAAACATGGGAACTGAACTGGAGCTGTTGATCAGAACACATTTTCTTTGGGATTAATATAGGCTACCAATATATCTGTCTCAGTACCTGCATTTGCACAATTTTGCCCAGTAAAATATTAAATTTCAACAAACCATCATTCTGCAAACTGTTAATAAATATTTCAATCAAACCACTGAAAGCCTTATTTATCGTGGTTCAGATTCAAGATTGCTTTATTTGTCATTTGTTTTATAGTATAAAGTATAGCTTTAGAAAAAAAGATATACAATTAAATTATGCTTCTCCTATAGTTTAAAATAATCCAGTGTATAAATAAACTCGTGCACCTTTGTAGCCTATAATGCATCCGTGACTAAATTAGGACTTTTTCCCCCTCGCTCTATCGTTTTAACATTATTTCTCCATCTATCGGTTACCTGCTAGGAGTTTGGCCGGGGTGTGAGTGCTGCTCCCCGGCCGGCCCGTGGCTGTGATGACCGTGGTGGTGGTGGCATTGTCCTCCGATAAGGAGGAGGGGAGGCCCCTAGCCTCCTCCTCTCCTCCATCACCATCTCCGCGCACAACAGCGATCACCAACGCGAGCAGCAGCAGCAGCAGCAGCAGCGGGTATCGGCGGTGGTCCGCGCCGGGCATGGTGGTGACGGTGGCGGCGAGAGAGAGCCCAGAAGAGCCCCAAAAGACATCACTTAACACAGCATGGTTCCAGTTCCTCCACCGAACGAGCTCACATCCATAATGGGAAGAATTCAGGAACATGTGCAGCGGGAGGGTGGATGGGTGGACGGATGCTATGAGGAGGAGTCTGTTGTGTATTTATTTATATGCAGGAGGAGAGGAGAGGAGAGGAGGCCTCCTCATGTCTTGTCTGGGAACAAACGGGGCAGATCAGAATAGATGGATGGACCCACGCCACGCCACGCCACGCCACGCGTCGCCACGGATTTCCACGCAATCAAAACGTGAGTGGGTTGTGGTTAGACGTCAGAGGGGCTGGTGCTGGTTGGGCGGTGCGGGGGATAGGGTAGCTGGCATAGGGTCTTTAGTTTTGCCTTGGTCGACAGGAACGCTCGCTCCTGTTGTCCCAAATCTCCCAATGTAAAAAATAAAAAGTGGCCCCAAAGTGTACTTTGAGTTTGACCTCCATTGATTTGGCATTTTGCATGTGCCGTCTTTTGGAGAGACCCCCCCCCCCCCCACACCCTAATTCCTATGTTTGAGCTAGTCCTACACGTTGTTATTTTGTGATAGATCAATAATATTAACAGTTCTCGGATCACATTAGATGATTGACACAGGGGTGAAAAATGGGTTACAAAATTGTGGGATAAAAAATATATTAAAAAAAAAGTCGTACACAACAAATATGTTTTTCTGTGAATACTAACTGAATAGCATTAAATACATGTTTAAATACAATTTTAATTTGCAGCACAAGATATACTGAGACACGTTTTTTTTTAATGTAATCTTCGACTAGACTGCACACTGCACAGTAGTGTAGTTTTGCTCATTTGATTTATTGATTTATTGATTGATTGATTGATTGAGGACAGGAGTCATCAGTTCAAGGTCTGCTAAAGAGAATTAAAACAAAACAAAACAAAAAGCACCACAGCTTGTTGTTTAGACAGTGGGGTGCTCAAAATTGTCATTTTCTTACAGCAACTTGTGGAAGCTTACGCCTGTAAACTTAATTGTTTCCCTGACCTAAATGTTTTAAATTGAGGTAAAACAAAGTACCCTATGTGCGCGGCAGCAGGGCGTGTATTGTATTGTAACCTGATTGTAACCATAGACTCTAACACTATGCGTGTATTACACCATTTTAAGATCAACACCGCCCTCTGTTGGTAAATTAACGGCACGTCTGCAGCTTCTTTTTTTTACATCGAAATGCAATGTTTTGAGAAGAAAGATGACGTGAAGAAGCCAATGTATCAAAACGGATCAAATGATCATACAGTTCAAAGTATATAAGTGTTCAAAGTTGTGCATACGACTCTGTTCTGCAGTATTTACAATGATTATTATGACTATGAGCCTAATTATTAGACCAAGACCAAAAGAAGCACAAAGCAAATGGTTTTGTCACTCACTCATAATATTAAAGGCTGCATTGCATGCCACACCACGTGTTAGCATGAGTGGCTTTGCTCCACACACAGTCTAAAGAAAGAGAATAACATAGAACGCACATCCACTAACTATAAACGCCAGGTTCTGCAGCCCAGGTAAATAATAGAAGAGAGAATAAGGTCCGCTGGACACTGGACTTGATGCTCCAAACTCAATCATTTATTTTCTCCCCACAGTGGACGTGCACGTTTCTTCATCAGACAGACTGTAGGGTATGCTGTAATATTTAATTTAGCTTATTGTTCTGAAAATGCATATTGTAAATTGTATTTTTTTTTTTTTTTGGGCAACAAACTCCTATATTTTGGTATTTGTATGTATTGTATGGTGAGATAGTGCCATCTACTGTGCTCTGTATTTGTGGTCTGTTTTGTCTGGTTCATGGGCAGGTTGAATTAGGCTCACCTACTGTAAGCAGCTATAATCACCTCATTTCAATCACCTGTTGGGTTTGGGCACGTTTGGGCAGAACAAACAGAGCAGAGGTGAAGAGAGGAGCTCTTTCATGTTAGAGAGTCTCCACAAAAGATACGAAAGACAATAATAGGAAAAAGAACAACAACTTAACTGAACTCCTAAAAGTCTGTGAAGGCAGAAGAGTGGGGAGCCGAGCTATGTTATGCTATGTAGTGTTGGACTAAGGTATAACATTGTAGCTATGTCTGTTTTTGTCTTTTTTCCTCCTTGTTTCTCCTCCTCTGTTTTCCGTTTTTTGTTTGTTTAATTTTCTTTTCTTCTTCTATAAATGTAATTTGTTTGTTTTGTTATATGTTGATTGTTGCATATCTTCAACAGTATTTTGGAATACATTGAGATAAGGATATAGGCACTGATAAGCTTTAAGCTTCTGCCTATGCCTTTTCGATCACCTAAAAAGAAAAAGGAAACTGTTTTTGTGTAATGTCTCCCTCTGAAAGATGGAAATAAACAGACACAGGTCCCACACGGACACCCCGGCCATCTTCTGGGGGCTTCCCCGGCTGACCAGAGGGCTGCTGCTGCCGCCGGGGGCTCTGTGAATGAATGAATGAATGAATGAATGAATTTTTATTTTCGTGTCTTGTCGTTAGCACATTTAGTGCCGGAAGTGCTTCAAAATAGGAGCTCTGGGGTGCCGGAGTTGTCTGATCGCTTTTACTCCTCCATGAACCGGAAACACTTTCCTAAAAAAGTTGACCTCACATCCCCGATCATCTTAATTTATACGATATATGATCCAAAAAGCGTTCATATTTTGCGGGAGAGACGGATGAGGAGCAGAAATGAAGCGCCAGCATATCGATCCATTCATCACCACGGAGAGCGCCCTGGATTAGGAGATACGAGTCATTCTTTCCGCCGCGCTAACATGGGAGTCAATGACAAGCTAATAATTGCACAGAGCGTTAGCATACGGCAAGAGAAAAGCAAAATGCCAAAAAGAATAATAAGAACAATTCTGAATATTCTTATCTCGCCCCGTATCTTTGAGGGTGCGCTATGACGTCCACAGACGTCCATAGCACCTCTCGGTTCGAATCCTTATGACGTACAGGTGCGTCCTATGAACTGAAACGGTTTAAGACCCATCCCTTACGGGATTATAAGACACCAACAACATAAATAAACAACATCACGTTCACTTCCCACACAGAAGTTACACCAAGTATTTGATCAAAACAAAAACAGAAATAAGCATTATCATAAAATAAAATACATCACATATAAGTTTTCTTTGTCCGTATGTCCCAAGCAGCTTTCTCTATATATTCTGCTAATGCAAATATCTTTTGTTCGAAAATCCATCTCAGTCCCTCTGCATCACTTAACCACATCAGATCTATATTTTTTCTGTTAAATAACTTTTGACGTAGCTCATGATACAACAGGCAATAGAAAAGAAAATGGAACTCATTCTCAATATGAGCGATGGAAATAAGCGAATTAGCACAACACCCCATAGCCCCATTCAATTCCCATTCAATGCAATGCAATTCATTGAGGGCTTATGGTAGGGAAAACAGCCAATAAGAAGTTTTTGCACAAAAAAACACCTGGACCTCTTTGGTGGGGACGTAACAACTACAAAGAAAGGTAAGAAAGATAAGAAAGCATTCTAGCATGGAATTCTCCTTTAAAGACCAGAGTCTTACAACTTTGTTCCAGGTCAGCTCATTAGCTCCTATAAGCTCTTTCACAAAGCAAAGATGGTGCTGGACTGGTGCCAAAGAAAATGTGACATTTCCTATTCGGGGCATATTTCAGGTTTAAACCAGATGCAGATTGTAGATGATTTGCATGAGTTATGGGTGATGTTGTTGACTATGGACAACATCTTCTACGTTTCGGCCACCCGCAACCTCTGGAATGAACTCCCCAACCATCTCAGAGTTGCTCCCTCTCTCCTCTCACTCAACCTCTGGAATGAACTCCCCAACCATCTCAGAGTTGCTCCCTCTCTCCTCTCATTCAACCTCTGGAATGAACTCCCCAACCATCTCAGAGTTGCTCCCTCTCTCCTCTCACTCAACCTCTGGAATGAACTCCCCAACCATCTCAGAGTTGCTCCCTCTCTCCTCTCACTCAACCTCTGGAATGAACTCCCCAACCATCTCAGAGTTGCTCCCTCTCTCCTCTCACTCAACCTCTGGAATGAACTCCCCAACCATCTCAGAGTTGCTCCCTCTCTCCTCTCACTCAACCTCTGGAATGAACTCCCCAACAATCTCAGAGTTGCTCCCTCTCTCCTCTCACTCAACCTCTGGAATGAACTCCCCAACCATCTCAGAGTTGCTCCCTCTCTCCTCTCACTCAACCTCTGGAATGAACTCCCCAACCATCTCAGAGTTGCTCCCTCTCTCCTCTCATTCAACCTCTGGAATGAACTCCCCAACCATCTCAGAGTTGCTCCCTCTCTCCTCTCATTCAACCTCTGGAATGAACTCCCCAACCATCTCAGAGTTGCTCCCTCTCTCCTCTCACTCAACCTCTGGAATGAACTCCCCAACCATCTCAGAGTTGCTCCCTCTCTCCTCTCATTCAACCTCTGGAATGAACTCCCCAACCATCTCAGAGTTGCTCCCTCTCTCCTCTCATTCAACCTCTGGAATGAACTCCCCAACCATCTCAGAGTTGCTCCCTCTCTCCTCTCACTCAACCTCTGGAATGAACTCCCCAACCATCTCAGAGTTGCTCCCTCTCTCCTCTCATTCAACCTCTGGAATGAACTCCCCAACCATCTCAGAGTTGCTCCCTCTCTCCTCTCACTCAACCTCTGGAATGAACTCCCCAACCATCTCAGAGTTGCTCCCTCTCTCCTCTCACTCAACCTCTGGAATGAACTCCCCAACCATCTCAGAGTTGCTCCCTCTCTCCTCTCACTCAACCTCTGGAATGAACTCCCCAACCATCTCAGAGTTGCTCCCTCTCTCCTCTCACTCAACCTCTGGAATGAACTCCCCAACCATCTCAGAGTTGCTCCCTCTCTCCTCTCACTCAACCTCTGGAATGAACTCCCCAACCATCTCAGAGTTGCTCCCTCTCTCCTCTCACTCAACCTCTGGAATGAACTCCCCAACCATCTCAGAGTTGCTCCCTCTCTCCTCTCACTCAAAACATCACTCAAAACCTCACTCTCTTTATCCTTTCATCTTTTTTAACCTTGTACTGTTGTTGTATCTGTTATGCTTTGTTTTTTTTCTCTGAATAAAGTCTGTTCCTAGTTTTCTTATGTAAAGCGCTTTGGGTATTTAGAAAAGCACTATATAAATTTGAGCTATTATTATTATTATTATTATTATTAATATCACCTAACTCTACAGTAGTACATGTAACCACTGATCTTGTTTGAGTCTCCCAACAGAACCTTTGATTGATTGATTGAAGTATGTATTAACAGTTTGCAGAATTACAGTACATTTCAAGCACAACTCAATACAATAAAACTGTTAACTGTGAGTGGGACGACCCAATAAAGCACTACACTTGTCCGACTCACACTTCACTTATGAGAGACGTTATGCACTACTTACAATTGGAAAAGATTAAGTTTGAATTGAGAGGGAGTGAAGATAGATTCTACCTGACATGGCAACCCTTCATTGAATATTTCAATAGGTGCACGCTAACCCCTCCTACACAATAGATAGCACAATAGAAAATTGGAAAGAAAGAAAAGGAAAAAAAGGAACCGAGTGTTTTTTCTATATTTATTTTTTTCTCATTTAAAAAAGAATAATGTCTGTAATTCATTTAATTTACAACAACATGTTGGAAAAGTTTGAGAGCAAGAGTGTCTGTCCTGCTGTCTGTTTTGTTTGTCTGTTCACACTTGTCATTGTTTAACTGTTTTTAGTTTTTTCATGTTTATCACATTTATGTCTTTTTTATTATGTATTGTATGTGGATCATTTACATTGCCTGTCATTTTTTTTTTTCCATTTTATAACTGAACTACTCATTATCATTGTCGATAATATTCTGATGTTGTCATACAAAAAAAATGCCTAATAAAAACAGTATTAAAAAAAAAAAAAAAAAGCACTACACTTGTTAGTGCACCTTGTTCAACTCATCATAAATGTACAGTATGTATTCCTACTGTACCTCTCAGGACTGTGGATGGGGCTACATATAACTACATATAACTCATCATAAATGTACAGTATGTATTCCTACTGTACCTCTCAGGACTGTGGATGGGGCTACTGGACGACAGCGGGGCGTTGAAGGCGTGCACTCTGTCTCCAAAAACAAAGCGTGTATCTGAGGACACAAAAAAAACAGCCACATCCAAGCTGTCAGCACACTGTACTGTACATACTGTACACCACTACTACACGCCGTTAACCCATTCTGACCTGAGATCAGATTCATACGAGGTTTCCACTAGACACACACTGGTCTGATTAACCCATTCTGACCTGAGATCAGATTCTGAAAATGTCAGTCGTTCTTCGATTTTTCAAAAATAGCAGACCTACAAGCTCGTAGCGCGCCACTCGGTGGCGCGCTATGAGCTTGTAGATCTGCTATTTTTCAATAGCTAAAGCATAACATGATGCTAACACCAAAATGGGTTCCCGTTCAGAATGGGTTAACACGTTGAACTGGAATAAGAAGTGGGGATGCAATTAGCCCTTTTCGCCACGTCCCTCCTTCTTGTCCAATAGAGAACGTTAGAGCAACGGTTGCTATAGGAGAGGTGACATGGCAAGCTTTCCTTCTCCCCCATTGAGATGCATGTTAAATGACGGGGATTTCTCCATTATAAATAATCCATCATTTCAGTAGCAACAATAGCTTAAAGATCAAATGTCTTCTACGTCTTCTGGTCAACCAGGCCTGCAGTATAATTAGGCACTGCACTGGACAAATGTACATTACTTTATCTTTTTTTTCTATTATAATTTTTATCCCACGATTTTGTAACCCATCCGTCACCCCTGTGTCAATTATCTAATGTGATCCTGGGCTCTACACACCCTCCGCCAACCTGGGGAGAGCAACGGACTTGAACTCATGCTTCCTTCAATGCATGAGTGTCCAAGTCACTCCTTTACACCCGACAGGGGGGTGGGGGAGTTTCCCTGGTTGGACGTCTTAGCACGTGGAAGGAACACGTTATTCCAACCAGTTCCTTTCCCCTCCATCAGGCGCCCCGGCTGGCCAGGGGGAGGCAGTTTAGAGACCAGGATTACTGCATGTTTTTTGTGAGGGTACCTACCTACCCTACATTACTTTATTTCAATAAATATAAATACGAGGACATGTTAAGAGTATCCAACTCAATCAACTTACGACCGTCCGACAGGGTTTTTCATTTTAATGCACGGTAAGAGTAGTACAGTGATTAGTATTATTATTATTATATTATTATTATTATTAGTATGTGTTCAACAACACAGCCATGCAAAATAACACTGACAGCTATGAGGTGACGAAAGCTTGTCATCCTTAGCAGCAACGGTTGCTAAACAGAATTTGGATTGGCATTGTTGTGGAGTCCACAACAATGCCAATCCAAATTCTGTTTAGCAACCGTGGACAATGTGGACAATAACATCTGTCCAGAATTTGGATTGGCATTGTTGTGGAGTCCACAACAATGCCAATCCAAATTCTGTTTAGCAACCGTGGACAATGTGGACAATCGCTTTTGGGGGGCGGGGGGGGGGCGGGGGGGGGTTTAGCGAAGGGCTAATTATGGGTTTGTTTGACCAGGAGAAAGTGAGTTAAAAAACTGTTACATTCCCAAAAACAAATGCATTCTGCCAGAAAGCAGTGTGGGGAAGGCACATGACAACCTGGGGATGCACTGTTGAGACGCTGATATGCGAGTGGTTGCAGTGAGACACCAAAACAGTGGCATAGGCACATAGCTATAGACAGACAGACAGACAGTGTGGCCTAAAAACAGCCTGCACTGGGGGGGCCCGCCATACTGTAACTATACGCTATGCCACTACACCAAAAAAACAAAGAAGAAGAGTTAAGTAGTTATCTGCATTAAGGACATTTTTGGGGCAACAGCCAAATGCAAAGTATTGCACAGTATATATGCGCTGTGCTTTGTGTGCGACAGTCTGTGACGGGGAGGACGTACGGCAGCGTGCCGAGTTGTTTTTCTCACGACAAGCGGCCTTACCTTGCTCGCCGTCACTAGAGTCAGAGCCTGACAGGACGGCAGGAACGGAGGACAGAAAGCCAGAGAGGGAAAGCAGGTAGAATGTGTGGAAGAGGAGAACAACAGGGAAGACATTCTTTGAGCGCCACGCAAAGACTTGGAAGTGTATATTATGGGAGATTTTTTTGGGGGGAAAATTCTAATATTTTCAAAATAATAATACATTTTTATTTTGAAAAAGAAAAAGGAAAAAGAAAATCGCGACGCACTGAGATAGATATACTGCTTGCAGATCAGCTATTTTTTGTTATTGGTTGTATGGTGTATATAGGAGTTAAAATATGCAGTAGGGCTAAAGGGCTTAACCATGTCATGATTAAGCTTCAAATTAATACGTGCATTTATTACATATACGAGTCTTTATTTGTATCGGGGCATAGAGAGAGAGGCTGATAACCGATTGGTCAGCTGCCGTATGGATAACACGGTATAGGCTGACCAATGAGCACAAGCTAAAGTGCCACCGTGCACTCAACTGTACCGTTACTGAAACAACATTGCTGCAGAAGGAACTCCGCTCGCCATATCGAAACACGGACGAAACTCTGCCTTCCAAACACGGTTTCTGTGCATAGTTTTATTAAATGTACGTATGGCTATTATTAAGAAGACTGCAGTTTAAAGTGTGAGTGTGTTTAAACTTTGACGCCTCATAGAAAGGCTGTGTGTGTGTCTGTGTGTGTGTCTGTGTGTGTGTGTGTGTGTGTGTGTGTGTGTCACACTTTTTTTTCTCCCTGGAAATAAAAACGTCTGGGTTTCCGAGGCTAGTAACCCAATAGCACAGCATCGTAAATAATGTCAAACCTTGACCGTGCTCCACCTGACTGGATTGCCACATTGCTAGTGAAAACCACGCCTCCGTCGCTGTCAAAACGGTAGTAGTGTAATATGTACATACTAGTGTAGTAGATGTACGGATTTGGGGGTTTTCCAGGGGCGTGTATGTACTGTATACGGGATTGGCCATCCGTGCTATTTCACCGCGTTTGGATGAGATCGGGCTAAGTATAATGACCCTGCTGTGTGTGTGTGTGTGTGTGTGTGTGTGTGTGTGTGTGTGTGTGTGTGTGTGTGTGTGTGTGTGTGTGTGTGTGTGTGTGTGTGTGTGTGTGTGTGTGTGTGTGTGTGTGTGTGTGTAAACTGACCTGATCCACCGTCGTGCTGTGACCTCAGTCCCAGGGCTGAAAGTGGAGTGTTGGCCAAACCTGGAGGGCAGCGAGCTAGAGAGACAGAGAGAGAGAGAGACAGAGAGAGAGAGAGAGAGAGAGAGAGAGAGAGAGAGAGAGAGACAGACAGACAGAGAGACGGAACAAGACGAGAGAGCGAGATAGAGGGATTCAGAGAGAGAGAGAGAGAGAGAGAGAGAGAGAGAGAGAGAGAGAGAGAGAGACAGACAGAGAGACGGAACAAGACGAGAGAGCGAGATAGAGGGATTCAGAGAGAGAGAGAGAGAGAGAGAGAGAGAGAGAGAGAGAGAGAGAGAGAGAGAGAGAGAGAGAGAGAGAGAGAAAGAGATGGGGAGCGAGAAAGAGACAGGAGACAAAAGATGTACAGTGAAAAAGAGAAGGAAAAAGAGTGTGTTAAATATTTATATTTACCCATCCCACCATCCAACTCTATAATGCCATGCAAGTGGTTATCATGTAGTTAATTGTATCAGATTGTACTGAGATTCAAAAGGTTCACAAACCGTATTGTGTAATAAAACATATACAGTATATTCAGTGACCCGGAACGTTGTTCTAAAACCGTTACAATCATGGCAACATGAAACTTTGGCTCGGGTAACTTCCAGTTGTGCTTTTTGTTTAATTTTTTTTATTTTTATCCTTTAGTATTTTGGAAGCAAAACACTCTGTCCACACATCTTTGCTCACTTACACACGTTGAAGTACGGGGTCTGTGGCGAGACGGGGAAGGCGGGGGGGTCAGCGGGTACTTCTCACCGCCGCTGCCGAGGAACTGACCGTCCGCCTCGTCCTCGTCCAACGCCTCGCGGTAGCTGTGGATGGGTCCCTGCACGGACACACACACACACACACACACACACACATCCCAAACAATGCACGTGAACACACATGCATGGACATAATGGAAACACCAGGGGCGAGAGTATAGAGCGCCGCAGTCCCGCCCCCTTTCAGAAAAGCGAGTGGCCCAGGAAGTGGAAGCCCAATGCATTCTCCCATCGGCACTTTTAATATAATTTATTTAAAGACGGTTACGCCGCGGACAAAGCCAACTCGGATCGTGACGAATCATGACAATGAACACAATATTTTGGGCCGATCAAATAATTTATAAGACGAAAAACAAAACAAATAGTGTTGTCTCCTGACTTTCTTTTCTTCTTTCTAATGATTTGATCGTCCCAAAATATTGTGTTCATTGTCATGATTCGTCACGATCCGAATTGGCTTTGTCCGCGGCGTAACCGTCTTTAAATAAATTATATTAAAAGTGCCGATGGGAGAATGCATGGGGCTTCCACTTCCTGGGCCACTCGCTTTCTGAAAGGGGGCGGGGACTGCGGCGCTCTATAGGAAGGGGGCGGGGGGGCAGCTAAAATTTATATCAAATAGCCAATTACTGAATCAAGCAACTTCATAAAAACTGTCTGGGGTGTTCACATAAGCCAGAGTAGATAATGAGTGTTTTTTTAAAGTGAAATAAAACCGTTAAAAAAGGGAGAAGATCTTCAAATTTATATTATATTAATTATACAACTTAGAGGTATTGGCGTCAAAACGATTATGCAGAATGTCCCATTTGAAATGTTTCACAAAAAAATAATTTGGCAGATCTAAAAGGTCACAATGTGTAGGCATAGCATTGTATCGTGCACGATTATGTGCCATTTTCAAATGTATGGCTGTAGTGGTAAAATAAAATAAATGTAGGCTAGTATGTTTTGAAATAAATCCAAATCTACAGAAGTAGCTAGTAGTTCAAAGTTTCCAAATAATGGAGTATTATCCACACTATACGTCAGTATTAAAATGTAATCATCAACTTTCCACCTGTCTGTTTAGAACACCGTTTGTTTGTTTTGATTGATTGATTGAAATCTTTATTAACAGTTTGCAAAATTACAGTACATTTCAAGCACAAACTCAATACAAAGACTGTTAACTGTGAGTGGACGACACCATAAAGCATTCCACTTGTTTACAAGAGGGTCCACCTTGTTCAATTCATCATAAAGGAGGTAAAAAGGGAAAATAATAGGTGCCCTTTGAGAGCGGTTTTTAAGGAGTCAAGGGATTCACATGTCTTAATGACTGTTGGTAGGGCGTTCCACATTTTGGTGGCATAGGAGCGAAAATAATTTAGTCCCTTGTTTGTGCCGAATCTGGGTTGTAGGCCTAGAAGCCCTAGATGGTTCGTAGCACTTCCTCTGGTGTTGTGGGTGTGGACTTTGTTAACATTAAGGAAGTATTTAGACATGTACATAGGTATCTTGGTGGTGTATCGAATCTTGTGGACCAGACCCATTCCAGCCTGTCAAAGTGGGCAGGGGTGAGGTGTGTTCGGGGGGTGAGGCCAAGTAGGAGTTTGTTTTGGGTGGTACCAAGAGGTGGATGCATAGTCAAAGGAACCTTGTACGAGGGCTCCTGTTAAGGTCTTCAAGGTGTTTTTGTTGACCAGTGAGGAGATCCTGTAAACGTAAAGGCTATAGCCCCTATCGTACGGCATACTATAGCACGCCGTTTTTCATCATTTTTGAGGATTTGAAAAAAATGAAAAAAATGAAAAAAACGATGGGTTATAGCCCATGTTTTTTGAAATTTTGAAAAAAAAAGTTAGCCTCGTTTCTCATCATTTTGGACCATGGGCTATAACCCATATCGTACGGCATACTATAGCGCGCCGTTTTTCATCATTTTTGAGGATTTGAAAAAAATGACGAAATGAAAAAAACGATGGGTTATAGCCCATGTTTTTTGAAATTTTGAAAAAAAAGTTATCCTCGTTTCTCATCATTTTGGACCGTGGGCTATAGCCCATATCGTACGGCATACTATAGCGCGCCGTTTTTCATTTCAAGTGTTCGTAACAAGTTCGTTTTTGATAATAAAATAACATGCTGCATTCATAGATTCTGCTTCCCAGAAATAATAATAATAAATACATTGCTGGCTACACGTACACACATGATCACAGATATAGATTATACTATTATAAAAATATATATACTGTACGATATATTATTATACTGGAAGGTACAATACAAGTGCAACAGGGATTGGCCATACAGTACAGTACAGTACAGTACAGTACAGTACAGTACAGTACAGTAATGAGAACACACAATCCTAACATTTAAATGGTTCCTCCTTTCACCACAGTACAGT
>NC_137885.1:30184932-30207432 GCF_963924005.1 Protomyctophum bolini
CTGCGTTGTACTGCGTGTCTGTGTTGCCTAGCAACCTGCATAATGCTGCTGTCAGCTCACCTGGGCGGCGGGGGGAGGGGTTGTGGCGTCACAGTGACTCTGTTGCTGTAATCCAGTCTCTCTCTGTCTCTCTCTCTCTCTGTCTGTCTCCTCTATACTCTGTCTTCTGCCTGTCTCTCTCTGTCTAGTCTCTCCTCTAGTCTGTCTGTCTGTCTGTCTGTCTCTCTGCGTCACACTGACTGGACATTCATCGGACCCTACATATACTTCACGGTATGTTTATTTAAAAACATATATTTGAGGGGAAATAGCTGTTTATTGAGGAGAGCCAGCCCCTCCTACACACACACACAGGTTTAATGTTTAACAGTTTATTGAGGAGAGCCAGCCCCTCCTATACACACACAGGTTTAATGTTTAACTGTTTATTGAGGAGAGCCAGCCCCTCCTACACACACACACAGGTTTAATGTTTAACTGTTTATTGAGGAGAGCCAGCCCCTCCTACACACACACACAGGTTTAATGTTTAACTGTTTATTGAGGAGAGCCAGCCCCTCCTATACACACACAGGTTTAATGTTTAACTGTTTATTGAGGAGAGCCAGCCCCTCCTACACACACACACAGGTTTAATGTTTAACTGTTTATTGAGGAGAGCCAGCCCCTCCTACACACACACACAGGTTTAATGTTTAACTGTTTATTGAGGAGAGCCAGCCCCTCCTACACACACACACAGGTTTAATGTCTGTCCTTAACAGTTTAGTAAACAACGCCATTGAACGACGACGGGAAGACTTATACGTCACAATGTGCCGATCATTACGTCACATTTATTGTTAATGGCGTTTAACCCAGACCCCTGACCTGAGATCAGATTCATACGAGGTTTCCACTGGACACACACTGGTCTGATTAGCCCCATTCTGACCTGAGATCAGATTCTAAAAATGTCAGTCGTTTTTTTAGATTTTTCCAAAATAGCAGACCTACAAGCGAGTGGCGCGCTACGAGCTTGTAGATCTGCTATTATTGCGAACGCAGTGAGCACTTACTATGAGACCTAGCAGATCATGTCTGTGTGTGTGTCTGTCTGTCTGTCCGTGTGTCTGTCCCGCTATCCAAATATGGAGTGTGTTGCATCAGCAATCACTCAGCTCCATATATGGGCACAAAAGGGGCCAGGTCCACTCAGCTCCATATATGGGCACAAAAGGGGCCAGGTCCACTCAGCTCCATATATGGGCACAAAAGGGGCCAGTGATTTGTTTGTTGTGGACCTGGCCCCTTTTGTGCCCATATATGGAGCTATACGTCCAAAACCCAAATATGTACGAGCTGCGTTCGCTTCCCGCGTTTGCGCGTCTTACTCGTTCAATAGCTAAAGCATAACATGATGCTATAACACCAACATGGGTTCCCGTTCAGAATGGGTTTTAATGTTTGTGTTTGCGCCGTTTGTTTCACGTCAACATTACATCACCTGATCAACATGAGTTAGACGACTTTAATATATTAGCGCCCCTCACTTCGGTTTTATTGTAGAATCAGCCAAACAATGTATTCTATTTGTAATGCTTCAAGTTCACTAGACAACACGCGCAGCCTCGAAATTAACTTTTTTACTTGGTAGCACTGGTGCTCCCAAATTCAGAATGAAGGAGCACCAGAAAAAAATTAGGAGCACCCACCAAAATTTTACGAGCACCAATATGTAATCGATTTTTTACATTCATTATTATTACACTTGTAGCCTACAGCAGTGGTTCCCAACATTTTTCATGTCAAGCACCCTCAAATTGACACTCATTAGCCCACGGACCCCCATTTGAAAATATATGCCAGGGACCCCCATATGAGAAGATTTTTACGGCTCTAGCAGTGATTTTCAGTTATTTACATTTCAAGGACCCCCAGTTTGACCTGAATTAGGCTACCGTTCCCCATTTCTATCTCTGGGACCCATAAAATCAAAGTTAATTTAACTGAGTGTACAAATGTACAGTGAAATTGGTTTACCCATAGTATGTAGTACACTCTCAGAGTTTCAGACCCATAAGGGTCCATTTGGTTCCTAACTATCATTTAACCGAGGACCCCTAGGGATCCCCGGACCCCACTTTGGGAACCACTGGCCTACAAGCCAGTTGGTATGAGATGCTATTTTTGTGGCAATAAACCAGTTGAAAATATAATTAAATTCTAAATACTGTCTCTGCTATAATTTCTGAATTTGTAAATGGCTACAAAACCCTTTGTTTTATGTAGGCCTGCTTTTTGATTGAAGTAAAAAAATAAATATATATATATATATATATATATATATATATATATAGGCCTACTGTATATATTTATGAGAAGTTATTTTCATAACGTCATCATAAATGTGTGTGTGTGACTCCACACATTCCATTCAATTGAGCCCTTTTGTTGTCTCTCACAGCTGAGGACCTCAGGTCCAGCTGATGTTGATCACCCAATCAGTCCACGGACTGACGGGAGGTTAGAGGAAGTAGAAGAAGCCAAGGAGATATTTCTTTAAACAATCATAACTCTGGACAGGAATGGACTAGGAACTTAGTTTTTTTTTGACATGCTCAGATCTTTATGCTCTACAAGTTTAAATCATCTCGCGGGAGGGAACCGGCCCGCGACACTTTCGGTCGCGATCGTTTTGGTCGCACTACAGTAATTATATGCAGTAGCACTGGTGCGCCCAGTTATATTTTGAGATCGCACAGATTAAAATTCAGGCGCATTTGCGACCAAAATGGTCGCTATTTCGAGCCCTGCAGGTGAATATAATAAACCCTTCATTGTGGTCCTACATATATATATATATATATATATATCCTATATTAGATTAGCCCCTTAGATAGAACTTTTTGTAGACTTAGAAAGCATTTGATACAGACTTATAGCATGTTACGTAGACAGCACTAGAATTGCATTGTACAATTTGCATTAAGCAAGAACAAAAAAAAAAGCATGGGAATGCATCACATAAAAACATTTATCATGAAACATGCGTATAAGCTAAGAACGTAACAGTGGAATATCTATAATGAAACTATACATATAAACTATACGTATATATACTATGCTATACATATATACTATGATGTGCTATGACTACATACAATGCAATTATAGTGCTGTCTTACATAACATGCTATAAGTCTGTATCAAATGCTACAGAAATGCTATCTAAGGGGGTACTAGGGTAAGTGCTATGGGCCATGATGGAGTCTGAAAAGGTGGGTTTTCAGACTACGGCGGAAGATTGGGAGTGATGCTTACAGTTCTGATGTTTTATGTATGTAGTCATAGCACTTCATAATCATAGTATACATCATTGTAAATTGTAAATTGTATAGTTCATGTATAGTTTCATTGTATGGATATTCCACTGTTACGTTCTTATAGCTTGCGCATGTTTCACGATAACTAACTTTTTATATTATGTGATGAATTGCCATGCTTTTTGTTCTTGCTTAATGTAAGTCGCTCTGGATTAAGAGCGTCTGCTAAATGCCTAAATTGTGTATTCCTATATTCCTCCACTAGATGAGAGCTGAAGACCTTCCAGTTGGCTTTCTCTGATAGAGAGAGAGAGAGACAGAGAGAGAGAGAGAGAGAGAGAGAGAGAGAGAGAGAGAGACAGAGAGAGGCGCCATAGTGGCACCAGTGGAGCACTTGAAATCGTACCCTGGGCCTGTTGCCGAACCATGGTGGAGCTGTCACAGGAGCAGGCACACCGGAGCAGAGGTCTGCAGCCCGGTGACAGAACCGCGGTGGAGCTGTCACAGGAGCAGGCACACCGGAGCAGAGGTCTGCAGCCCGGTGACAGAACCGCGGTGGAGCTGTCACAGGAGCAGGCACACCGGAGCAGAGGTCTGCAGCCCGGTGACAGAACCGCGGTGGAGCTGTCACGGGAGCAGGCACACCGGAGCAGAGGTCTGCAGCCCGGTGACAGAACCGCGGTGGAGCTGTCACAGGAGCAGGCACACCGGAGCAGAGGTCTGCAGCCCGGTGACAGAACCGCGGTGGAGCTGTCACAGGAGCAGGCACACCGGAGCAGAGGTCTGCAGCCCGGTGACAGAACCGCGGTGGAGCTGTCACGGGAGCAGGCACACCGGAGCAGAGGTCTGCAGCCCGGTGACAGAACCGCGGTGGAGCTGTCACGGGAGCAGGCACACCGGAGCAGAGGTCCCCAGGTGGGTCTGTATGATCTCAACAAGACGCTGGGCAGAGGGAACTTCGCCGTGGTCAAACTGGCCGTTCACAGAGTCACAAAGACACAGGTGGGTCTGAGCGTCTGTCGCGGTGGGTTGGTTTATTCTGAGCGTTTGTCGCGGTGGGTTGGTTTATTCTGAGCGTCTGTCGCGGTGGGTTGGTTTATTCTGAGCGTCTGTCGCGGTAGGTTGGTTTATTCTGAGCGTCTGTCGCGGTGGGTTGGTTTATTCTGAGCTTCTGTCGCGGTGAGTTGGTTTATTCTGAGCGTCTGTCGCGGTGGGTTGGTTTATTCTGAGCGTCTGTCGCGGTGGGTTGGTTTATTCTGAGTGTCTGTCGCGGTGGGTTGGTTTATTCTGAGCGTCTGTCGCGGTGGGTTGGTTTATTCTGAGCGCCTGTCGCGGTGGGTTGGTTTATTCTGAGCGTCTGTCGCGGTGGGTTGGTTTATTCTGAGCGTCTGTCGCGGTGGGTTGGTTTATTCTGAGCGTCTGTCGCGGTGGGTTGGTTTATTCTGAGCGTCTGTCGCGGTGGGTTGGTTTATTCTGAGCGTCTGTCGCGGTGGGTTGGTTTATTCTGAGCGTCTGTCGCGGTGGGTTGGTTTATTCATGCAGTGAAATAATTATAGATTCATTGATGATCAAAATTGCACTATAGCCTCAACGACCTTTACAGGCCCATGCAGGTTGGCCAGTCTCCAGAAGGCCTGGGAAGTCATAGAGATAGTCAGATGGGCAGTCATAGAGCTAGTCAGATCATAGAGCTAGTCAGATCATAGAGTTAGTCAGATGGGCAGGCATAGGGCTAGTCAGATCATAGAGTTAGTCAGATGGGCAGGCATAGGGCTAGTCAGATCATAGGGCTAGTCAGATGGGCAGGCATAGGGCTAGTCAGATCATAGGGCTAGTCAGATGGGCAGGCATAGGGCTAGTCAGATCATAGGGCTAGTCAGATGCCAGAAGGCCTTGGCAGTCATAGGGCCAAAAGAAAAAGTAATTAAAAAAAAAATACAGTATAGCGTCTTTGGGCCGGTGAGACGACAAATGACAGGGTAGTCTGTGCCGGCCTTACAGGCATATGCAAAGGTTTAGACATCACTATACTTCACATGGTTTCATTAGAACTGAGGTCATTTAGATAGCATTTTATAGTCTAGTCACTAGACTATAAGTATACACTAGACTCTAGTGTATACTTAGAGTTTCATTGCAGAGAGATTCTACTGTCAGACGGACGTTATATCTTTCAGAATAAGACTAAAGCCACTTCAACGTGAGGACGTTATCCTTCAGAATAAAAGCCAGTTCAACGTGAGGACGTTATCCTTCAGAATAAAAGCCACTTCAACGTGAGGACCTTATCCTTCAGAATGAAAGCCATGAGTTCAATCCTTCAGGTTGCCATCAAGATAATCGACAAGAGGAAGTTGAGAGAAGCTGATCTGCAGAAAGTCTACAGAGAGGTGGAGATCATGAAACGACTCAACCATCCAAACATCATCAAACTCTATCAGGTACAGATCTATCTAATCTATATAAACTATCTCTATAACTCTATCACTCTACCCTTCCAAACATCATCCAAACTCTATCAGGTAGAACAGCCTGTGCTTATCACTCCATCAGGTAGAACCAGTACATTTCCACATTTATCAGTTGTACACAACTCAGTATCTTCACTAAAATGCCGGGACAACAACGCTCCACACGTCCCAAACTCTTCTCCCTTCTGGCTCCAAAACTATGGAATGCACTTCCCATTGCAGTCAGAACTGCAGACTCACTCCCAATCTTCCGCCGTAGTCTGAAAACCCACCTCTTCAGACATTTTTATGTAGACTAATTTTTATTTAGGCATATATATAAAGTATACATGCATAGTTCCATAACTTCCATTATATGCAGTAGATATTCTGCTATTCGTTCTTAGCCTTACGTATGAATTGATAACTACATATGCATGTGATGTATGTTCTTGCTTAATGTAAATCGCTCTGGATTAAGAGCGTCTGATAAATGACTAAATTGTAAATTGTATAATAATAATTAATATTATTATATTGACAGGTTATGGAAACTAAGGACATGTTGTACATGGTTCTAGAATACGCCAAAAATGGAGAGTTGTTTGGTAAGGTTTTAGTTTTTTTATTTCTGTGCCTATTCTATTTCTGTCATTGGGGATCCCCCAAAACTAATCCTATGTGACCTGGGGACCCCCCAAAACTAATCCTATGTGACCTGGGGACCCCCCAAAACTAATCCTATGTGACCTGGGGACCCCCCAAAACTAATCCTATGTGACCTGGGGACCCCACAAAACTAATCCTATGTGACCTGGGGACCCCACAAAACTAATCCTATGTGACCTGGGGACCCCACAAAACTAATCCTATGTGACCTGGGGACCCCCCAAAACTAATCCTATGTGACCTGGGGACCCCACAAAACTAATCCTATGTGACCTTGGGACCCCCCAAAACTAATCCTATGTGACCTGGGGACCCCACAAAACTAATCCTATACTAGAGAGCAAGACAGGCAGTCTAGATACAGACTACCTGTCTTGCTGGCTGTATCTAGACTACCTGTCTTTCTCTCTAGACTACCTGTCTTGCGGTCTGTATAGACTACCTGTCTGTCTCTATAGTCTACCTGTCTTGCTGTCTGTATAGACTACCTGTCTGTCTCTCTAGACTACCTGTCTTGCTGTCTGTATAGACTACCTGTCTGTCTCTCTAGACTACCTGTCTTGCTGTCTGTATAGACTACCTGTCTGTCTCTATAGTCTACCTGTCTTGCTGTCTGTATAGACTACCTGTCTGTCTCTCTAGACTACCTGTCTTGCTGTCTGTATAGACTACCTGTCTGTCTCTCTAGACTACCTGTCTTGCTGTCTGTATCTAGACTACCTGTCTTGCTCTCTGTACCTAGACTACCTGTCTGTCTCTCTAGACTACCTGTCTTGCTCCGGGCGGCTGAGCGAAGGGGAAGCGCGTCAGAAGTTCTCTCAGATTCTGCAGGCGGTGGAATACTGCCACGAGAACCACATCGTCCACCGAGACCTGAAGGCCGAGAACCTCCTGCTGGACGCTAACATGGACCTGAAACTGGCCGGTACGTAATGCTAATGCTAACGCTAACATGGACCTGAAACTGGCCGGTACGTAATGCTAATGCTAACGCTAACATGGACCTGAAACTGGCCGGTACGTAATGCTAATGCTAACGCTAACATGGACCTGAAACTGGCCGGTACGTAATGCTAATGCTAACGCTAACATGGACCTGAAACTGGCTGGTACGTAATGCTAATGCTAATGCTAACATGGACGTG
Source organism: Protomyctophum bolini (assembly GCF_963924005.1). Lineage (NCBI taxonomy): Eukaryota > Metazoa > Chordata > Actinopteri > Myctophiformes > Myctophidae > Protomyctophum > Protomyctophum bolini. Next base: position 30,192,502 of record NC_137885.1, read on the forward strand.
TGTGTGTGCGTGTGTGTGTGTGTGTGTGTGTGTGTGTGTGTGTGTGTGTGTGTGTGTGACCTGTCCTTGGAGTCCAGTAACGTGGCAGGGGGTCAAGTGGTTTCCGTTGGTTCTGACCCCTAGCTGACCATTCCCAACGTAACGCCACCTAGTGGACACACACAGTATACATAAACAACTTTAGATTGTGCTGAACATGACACAATAATTATGGCAGCTCTCAAAAGCAATGTTTGAAATGAAAATTAAACAAATCGTTGCTGTCGGGAGTAAACCACCTAACTCCATGTTTGAGGTCTTTGATAATATTTGTTTACATAAATCAGTGCTATTGAACACCCGTTATGTCTGTGTGTTAAAACACTATTGAACCAATGGAAAGTAGTAGAAAGCGCTTCGGACAAAACCTCTTAACTCCATTGGACCCTCAATCTGTCTGCTAACTCCGCCACCTCTCCCCCTCTCAAACTGTCTGCTGTAAAGCAGCTAACTCCGCCACCTCTCCGCCTCTCAAACTGTCTGCTGTAAAGCAGCTAACTCCAACACCTCTAGTATAGTAATTGACAACACATAAGACCGACTCTGACGAGGCAGTTATTGCTTTTTGTTTTCAAAATCTAAGGTTTTTCTCCATTTCCTGAAAAAAAATGAACATTTTGGAGTTGAGGTGGTTTCTTTCCCCGAAAGCAGATATATATATTATTATGAGTTATGACTCCAACTTAGTAGTGTTAACATGCGTGTGTGTGTGCGTGCGTACGTGCATGTGCGTGCGTGTTTACGTGCAGACTTTGGTTTCGGGAACTTCTACAGCGGGCGCGGAGCGATGTCCACGTGGTGTGGCAGCCCGCCATACGCCGCGCCCGAAGTCTTCCAGGGAAGGAACTACCACGGACCAGCGGTGGACATCTGGGTACGCTCTGGGGCCATAGCCCTAATGCCCTACCCTGCTCTGGGGCCATAGCTCTAATGCCCTACCCTGCTCTGGGGCCATAGCTCTAATGCCCTACCCTGCTCTGGGGCCATAGCCCTAATGCTCTGCCCTGCTCTAATCAGTGTTGTTTTCGTCGACTAAAACTAAGACGAAAATTTTTCGTCGACTACCTATTTCCACTGACAAAAACAAATGGAAACGAAATGGAAACTAAGCTACGATGACTAAAACTAAGACTAAATATACTGACAATTTAGTTGACAAATAAAAATTAGACTAGATGTTAGGAAGGGACTATAGTGGACAAGAGATCCACTATAAGTCATTTTACACTTGGTTGCATGCTGAAAACAGCTGATCTACAAGCTTCTAGATCAGCTATTTTCAGCAAGTGTAAAAACACTCATTACGACGGCATCAAGACCCGCCAAAATACATTTTAGTCGACTAAATCAACTGTAGATTTAGTCGACTAAAACTAGACTAACACCAAGACATTTCCAGGTGACTAAAATATGACAAAAACTAAATGAAGTTTCAGTCCAAAGACTATGACTAAACTAAAATAGAAATCTGCTGCCAAAAACAACACTGGCCCTAATGCCCTACCCTGCTCTGGGGCCATAGCCCTAATGCCCTACCCTGCTCTGGGGCCATAGCCCTAATGCCCTACCCTGCTCTGGTGCTTCCAAACGCCAACACTTAGAAAAAGGATCACCTGGCACTGGCAGATTACACCTGCCTGCCACCGAATACATTTAACACTCCTGTGTAGAACGTATAGAACGTATAAATAAGGTCACAGCGGGTTAAAGTCTCACCTTTATTATTGAAGTTGTAAATCATGTTGTTGCCTCATGCACTGCTTCCTTGGTTCTGGCCAGTGGCAAAGGACCCGATTGTAGCATCAGGCTGCCTTTTATAGTGCCTGACTGCATTGTATACAGGGACTGTAGGGAGCATGCTCAGTCCAACCCACTGGATCAGAACCAGCTGTATAGGTTCTGTAAATATTTACCGAACATTACCGAACCAGGCTTTTAGTTTTAAGACCAGGGGTTTTCAACCCCTTTCATATCAAGGTCCATTACTTATTGGTTATTTGAGCCATATCAACGGAAGCTCTGATCACGAGTAAAATATAAATGCTTCCGTCGTACAGTCTGGAGCAACGGAAGCTCTGATCACGAGTAAAATATAAATGCTTCCGTCGTACAGTCTGGAGCAACGGAAGCTCTGATCATGAGTAAAATATAAATGCTTCCGTCGTACAGTCTGGAGCAACGGAAGCTCTGATCACGAGTAAAATATAAATGCTTCCGTCGTACAGTCTGGAGCAACGGAAGCTCTGATCACGAGTAAAATATAAATGCTTCCGTCGTACAGTCTGGAGCAACGGAAGCTCTGATCATGAGTAAAATATAAATGCTTCCGTCGTACAGTCTGGAGCAACGGAAGCTCTGATCACGAGTAAAATATAAATGCTTCCGTCGTACAGTCTGGAGCAACGGAAGCTCTGATCACGAGTAAAATATAAATGCTTCCGTCGTACAGTCTGGAGCAACGGACGCTCTGATCACGAGTAAAATATAAATGCTTCCGTCGTACAGTCTGGAGCGACGGACGCTCCGATCATGAGTAAAATATAAATGCTTCCGTCGTACAGTCTGGAGCAACGGAAGCTCTGATCACGAGTAAAATATAAATGCTTCCGTCGTACAGTCTGGAGCAACGGAAGCTCTGATCATGAGTAAAATATAAATGCTTCCGTCGTACAGTCTGGAGCAACGGAAGCTCTGATCATGAGTAAAATATAAATGCTTCCGTCGTACAGTCTGGAGCAACGGAAGCTCTGATCACGAGTAAAATATAAATGCTTCCGTCGTACAGTCTGGAGCAACGGAAGCTCTGATCACGAGTAAAATATAAATGCTTCCGTCGTACAGTCTGGAGCAACGGAAGCTCTGATCACGAGTAAAATATAAATGCTTCCGTCGTACAGTCTGGAGCAACGGAAGCTCTGATCATGAGTCAAATATAAAGTGGAAGTGAAGCCTCCTCCCCACTTCCGTTTCGTCTTTACATTTATCATTATAGCTTGCTGCTTGGCAGAAATGGAAATAAAAAATATATTTTTTAAAATATATTTTCCTTCCTTGTTTCCAGTCTAAAGTGCTCATGTTCTCTCTGACAGAGTCTGTGGTTTTATACCTGATGGTTTGTTGTCTCTGACAGAGTCTGTGGTTTTATACCTGATGGTTTGTTGTCTCTGACAGAGCCTATAGGAGTGGTTTTATACCTGATGGTTTGTTGTCTCTGACAGAGCCTAGGAGTGGTTTTATACCTGATGGTTTGTTGTCTCTGACAGAGCCTATAGGAGTGGTTTTATACCTGATGGTTTGTTGTCTCTGACAGAGCCTATAGGAGTGGTTTTATACCTGATGGTTTGTTGTCTCTGACAGAGCCTAGGAGTGGTTTTATACCTGATGGTTTGTTGTCTCTGACAGAGCCTAGGAGTGGTTTTATACCTGATGGTTTGTTGTCTCTGACAGAGCCTAGGAGTGGTTTTATACCTGATGGTTTGTTGTCTCTGACAGAGCCTAGGAGTGGTTTTATACCTGATGGTTTGTGGTTCGCTGCCCTTCGACGCCCCATCGCTGCCGACACTAAGACAGAGAGTCCTGGACGGACACTTCCGGGTCCCTTTCTTCATGTCACACGGTACGGTTACTGACTGACTGGTTTACTGACTGACTGACTGACTGACTGACTGACTGACTGACTGACTGACTGGCACTTCATCTCACAAACATTAAAGTAAACGTGCATCTTTCAAGTCCAGTTGAATGAAGCGTTTCCTAAAACCTTTGCCTCTGGTTGGTCCGTGTGGTTCTGGTTCTGGTTGGTCCATGTGGTTCCAGGCTGTGAGAACCTCATACGGCGGATGTTGTCGTTGGACCCGTCCAGACGCATCACCATGGCCCAGATCAACCACCACAGCTGGCTCCATTCCGACCGCACTGCTGCCCCTACGCTGCATCAGACTGGCCCTCATTCTGACCGCCCTGCTGCCCCTACGCTGCATCAGACTGGCCCTCGGTGCCCCGTGGAGGGTGAGGCCCCCCAGGGGGGCCCTCGGTGCCCCGTGGAGGGTGTGGCCCCCCAGGGGGGCCCTCGGTGCCCCGTGGAGGGTGGGACGTACAGCGAGGCCGTGCTGGCGGGCATGCAGACCCTGGGCGTCGACCGCCAAAAGACCATCGAGGTGAACCTCACCACACGCCTCCAGACATTCAATGACATAATGTGACCGTTTCTGACCCAGGCTATGTCATTGAAATCTCCCCTCCCCTCCCCTCCCCTCCCCTCCCCTCTCCTCTCCTCTCCTCTCCTCTCCCCTCCCCTCCCCTCCCCTCCCCTCCCCTCCCCTCCCCTCTCCTCTCCCCAGTCTCTAGACAACAGATGCTACAACCACCTCTCTGGAATCTACTGGCTGCTGCTGGAGCGAGACAACGAGCTGCAGCGCGACCGCACGACCTCCGAGCAGGAGGAGGAGCTACGCTACGATGATGAAGAGGAGGAGGAGGAGGAGGAAGAGGAGGAGCTACGCTACGCTGATGAAGAGGAGGAGGAGGAAGAGGAGGAGGAGGGGGACGACTCAGGGGAAGAGGACGGAGGGAATCAATTCCGTCGACACACCTTTGCCGCAGCGGCGCCACAGGAAGTGAGTCGCCAGACTGACCACGCCCCTCCTCACCACACCCCTCCTCACCTCACCCCTCCTCACCCCACCCCTCCTCCGTCACCTGCTCTTTCCACGCCAGCCTCGAGAGCCCCTGTCGGGCCCCCAGCCACAGCCGGGCCCCCCGGAGCCCCGGCGCAGTGCGGCCCGCGGATAGGGTCCCTCAGAGGGCCAACCAGAGCCCCGGTGCAGTGTGTCCCGTCGCCAGGGCCCCCAGCCACTGCGGGGCCCCCCGGAGCCCCTCCGCGGTGTGTCCCGTCGCCAGGGCCCCCAGCCACAGCGGGGCCCCCCGGAGCCCCTCCGCGGTGTGTCCCGTCGCCAGGGCCCCCAGCCACTGCGGGGCCCCCCGGAGCCCCTCCGCAGTGTCGCAGAGCCTTGGACACATCCAGCTTACTAGGTACAGAAATATGGAAACATGGAAACATACCAATGTTTAGACTAGTGACTAGTTTACCAATGTTTAGACTAGTGACTAGTTTACCAATGTTTAGACTAGTGACTAGTTTACCAATGTTTAGACTAGTGACTAGTTTACCAATGTTTAGACTAGTGACTAGTAACTACTAACTAGTGACTAGTTTACCAATGTTTAGACCAGATGTCTCGGGGGACATACTAGCTGCTACTATGTTCATTTGCATTTAGCATATTCACAGTGTATACATTTAGCTGACACTGTAGTTTATACTGTTAAGCCCAACACACACCGGGTGCGCAGCGACACGGCACGGCAACGCCTGGAAAACAGAACGGTGGCGTATCGGAGCGCCAGGCGAGGTGTGGACGCGCGTCGGACGCCGCCGGTGTGCGATATAGGTTCACTGAAAATAACGGAGGCGGCTGTTTTGACGCGGCGTGTGTGTTGGGCTTTAGTCTAATACAGAAGCTGTACATTTTATAGGCTACTGTCACTGTGTATTTTCATGCAGATATGAGGGTGTTCCAGCAGCAGCTGGGGAGAGAAGCTCACTCCAAGGGCCTGACAGGACTCAACAAGATTGGAACGGATGGTCCCGTGGAGCCCCAGTGGTCCCCAAAGCCTGGCCCCGTGGAGCCCCAGTGGTCCCCAAAGCCTGGCCCCGTGGAGCCCCAGTGGTCCCCAAAGCCTGGCCCCGTGGAGCCCCAGTGGTCCCCAAAGCCTGGCCCTGTGGAGCCCCAGTGGTGCCCAGATCCTGGCCCTCAGAGCAGCAGCAGCCCACACCGGCCCATTCCAGTCCAACACCTGACGCTCCAAAGGAATATTCCAAATGAACGGTATAAGTTATGACGCTCACTGCTCTAACACTTATTAGAAAAGCACTTGCACGCTCAGTGGCCTTGTGGTTAGAGTGTCCGCCCTGAGACTGGGAGGTCGGGGTTCGATCCCCGGCCGGGTCATACCAAAAGACTACCAAAGGACCCAGTGCCTCCCTGCTTGACACTCAGCATCAAGGGTTGGATTGGGGGGTAAGTCCCTGCGACATACTAGCGTCGTGTCGTGTCCAGGGGGTGTACTTGTACATCAAGCTGCCTCACGCTACAGAAACAGGAGATAGGCTCCTGTCCTTATATGGGCCTCATGGCTACAGAAACAGGAGATAGGCTCCTGCCCCTATGGGCCTCATGGCTACAGAAACAGGAGATAGGCTCCTGCCCCTATGGGCCTCATGGCTACAGAAACAGGAGATAGGATCCTGCCCTATGGGCCTCATGGCTACAGAAACAGGAGATAGGCTCCTGCCCCCTATGGGCCTCATGGCTACAGAAACAGGAGATAGGCTCCTGCCCTATGGGCCTCACGGCTTGGCAAGGCTACTTACTTACTTACTTGCACGCTCTGCTTGTGCAAGTAACAAGCTTAGGCACTCTAGGATTCTAATCAAGTAACAAGCCTATAGGCTCTCTAGCATTCTAATCAAATTATTCGGAGACCGATGCGATAGCGACATGGATATGATTCTATCGTGCTTCACACTAGTGCTAGATGTTTTCCTGATGTTTTCATCGTCTCCTCAGACTGTCACAGTCTCCTCGCCGCCACCACCACCACCACCTCCTGCTGCTGTCTCCATCATCTCCATGTCAGACCAGGATGATGATGATGATGGTGGTTCCTCCACCTCCACCCATCTCTGCTCCTCCCACACCTCCACCTCACTGCTCCTCTCTTCCCACACCTCCACCACCACCTCCTCCTCCTCCTCCTCCTCCTCTCCACCCCCGTCCAGAACTCCTCCAGTCTGCCTGCACGGATCAGCCCCTGGACCTCTCCTCCTCCTCCTCGGTGGACTCGGCCGTGCGTTTGTTGGAGCGCCACCTCTGCGTCGAGGTCAGTGTCGTCTCAAAGACTTCCTGTTTCTTTTTTAAACGTTTGACACGTTTTCAATTCGAGTTCAGTTTTTACTTTGTTTTTAAAGCGTCAGTTTTTACCTTGTGAAAAGTCTTAGTTGTAGTTTAGTTTTGACCTTGTGAAAAGTCTTGGTTGTAGTTTAGTTTTTACCTTGTGAAAAGTCTTAGTTGTAGTTTAGTTTTTACCTTGTGAAAAGTCTTAGTTGTAGTTTAGTTTTGACCTTGTGAAAAGTCTTAGTTGTAGTTTAGTTTTTACCTTGTGAAAAGTCTTAGTTGTAGTTTAGTTTTGACCTTGTGAAAAGTCTTAGTTGTAGTTTAGTTTTGACCTTGTGAAAAGTCTTAGTTGTGGTTTAGTTTTGACCTTGTGAAAAGTCTTAGTTGTAGTTTAGTTTTGACCTTGTGAAAAGTCTTAGTTGTAGTTTAGTTTTTACCTTGTGAAAAGTCTTAGTTGTGGTTTAGTTTTTACTTTGTGAAAAGTCTTAGTTGTAGTTTAGTTTTTACCTTGTGAAAAGTCTTAGTTGTAGTTTAGTATTAGTTTGAGCATTAGTCTCTTTTTTATATTATTGTAGGATGGATTGTTGGATCAGGGGTGAGATTTCCACCCGCTGCTTTAAACACATGTAAATAACAAGTGATTCCGATTGGCTGCTTTAAACACATGTAAATAACAAGTGATTCCGATTGGCCCACGGCCGTCCCGTCCCGTCCCGTTCCCTCTCCAGGCCCAGGACCTCAGCCAGGCTAATGTCCGAAACGTTTCCCCTCAAAGCCGTTGGTCTCAGCCCGGCGGACACCCGCTACGCCCCGGCTCCACAGCCTCATCTCAGGCTCTCCTCCAGGCCCGGCCAGGGACCCTTCACCCCAGGCCCGACGGGCGGCCATCTCCTCTACATCCCAGCTCTGCCGCCGTGTGGCAGGAAGACCTTTATGCTCTCGATATATACATGGGTACTCAGAGCTAACTGCCGGTGTGTCGGCTCCCCGTTAACCCATTCTGACCTGAGATCAGATTCTAAAAATGTCTTCTACATCCTGACAGTTTTCCATTCTGACCTGAGATCAGATTCTAAAAATGTCTTCTACATCCTGACAGTTTTCCATTCTGACCTGAGATCAGATTCTAAAAATGTCTTCTACATCCTGACAGTTTTCCATTCTGACCTGAGATCAGATTCTAAAAATGTCTTCTACATCCTGACAGTTTTCCATTCTGACCTGAGATCAGATTCTAAAAATGTCTTCTACATCCTGACAGTTTTCCATTCTGACCTGAGATCAGATTCTAAAAATGTCTTCTACATCCTGACAGTTTTCCATTCTGACCTGAGATCAGATTCTAAAAATGTCTTCTTTTTTTTTGTTATCAAATGTTTTTTTTTTATTAAAGACAAAAAATCACAATAAGATACGTTAACATCATGAATGACTAAAGAAAACAAGAAACAAAAAACACAAAAACTCTAAAAATGTCTTCTACATCCTGACAGTTTTCCATTCTGACCCGAGATCAGATTCTAAAAATGTCTTCTACATCCTGACAGTTTTCCATTCTGACCTGAGATCATATTCTAAAAATGTCTTCTACATCCTGACAGTTTTCCATTCTGACCTGAGATCAGATTCTAAAAATGTCTTCTACATCCTGACAGTTTTCCATTCTGACCTGAGATCATATTCTAAAAATGTCTTCTACATCCTGACAGTTTTCCATTCTGACCTGAGATCAGATTCTAAAAATGTCTTCTACATCCTGACAGTTTTCCATTCTGACCTGAGATCAGATTCTAAAAATGTCTTCTACATCCTGACAGTTTTCCATTCTGACCTGAGATCAGATTCTAAAAATGTCTTCCGTTTTCTGAAAAAGCTATGTTTCTATGTCAGTCGTTCTTCGATCATTGAATCATTCTCACAGCACATGGAGTTATTGTGAAATGAACATTTTCAGACACCTTAATAATTAATAAAGGGGGCTGTGATTTACATCACATTACACTAATCGTCTTCCCGCCGTTTCCCTCTGAGAGATAAACACGTTTATCTTTACACTTCGTATTCAGACACATGTGCCTTTGCTTGATCGCAAATTGCAAGACGAAATGAATGTGTAGTTTTATATGACGTTTTAGTATAAAATTCTCTGATGTTGAATCTGTTGGAAGGAAGGTTCTCTCATGATGAATGTAAATTAGAAAGGCAGGTTCTCTGATGTTGAATGTAAATTAGAAGGCAGGTTCTCTGATGTTGAATGTAAATTAGGATACAGAATCACATCATAATGTAATGCCAGAAGTATTTCCAATTGAATTGTAATTTTATTGTATAGTTCCAGGTTCTAGGCTACTGTAAACTGTAAGTGTTGAGGATAAAATGTTGGTCGTTTATGCGTTTTGAAATTCCATTTGAATTTGGAGTTGTTTTTTTAACTGTCTAGATTAGAAGCTTCACCTATTTAAAGGAGAATTCCATGCTTTCTTTGTAGTCGTTACGTCCCCACCAAAGAGGTCCAGGTGTTTTTTTTGTGCTATTTGTGGCTATTTCCCCTACCATAAGCGCTCAATGAATTGCATTGAATTGAATGGGAATTGAATGGGGCTATGGGGTGTTGTGCTAATTTGCTTCGAAAATTTTACATCGAAATAAGTAGTAAACTGTGCCGCTTGGGATATTATTTACATTATGAAGAGAGGATATATACAAAGAATATATATAATTTTGAGCGATGGAAATAAGTGAATTAGCACAACACCCCATAGCCCCATTCAATTCAATGCAATTCATTTAAGGCTTATGGTAGGGGAAATAGCCAATAAGGAGCTTTTGCACAAAATAACACCTGGACCTCTTTGGTGGGGAACTGCATGGGGACGTAACAACTACAAATAAAGGGAAGAAAGCCTTTTAGCATGGAATTCTCCTTTAATAGAACTGACTCTAACAACCAATCCCCTCTCAGGAATAAATACAGTTATATCTAATCTTGATTATGGTGTTATTTAAATTTAAATGGGTAATCTGTGTGTGTGTGTGTGTGTGTGTGTGTGTGTGTGTGTGTGTGTGTGTGTGTGTGTATGCGTGCGTGCCTGCGCGCACACGTGTCATGAAGTACAAAGAGATTGTTCCGTATTTCTCACTTGTGTGTTTACATTTAGCTACGTTCTTATTAAAACGTTTCACAGTTTCTTATTTAATTACAATCCACACCTTGTGTTTCAAACTTTCAATCAATTCAAAAACGATATTGACCATGAGATTAAAACCTTCAACAAGCCACTTGAAGTGAGTTGGGCTCAAGTGACATGGAAGAATCATCCTCTGAGATCTGCCAGTCCTTAAAAGCTATAAAACAACAACTCCAGAAGCTTAATCTACTCTCGAACAGCTGACAATTGATGTTAAAGAGCTAAAAGATTCTGTGGAGTTCAACAACTCATCGAGGTGCTAAAAGCTGACAACGCCTCACTCAGAGTCAGGACGTAAACAACAAAGTCAAAATGGCTAATGACATTCTAGACTTACAATGCAGGAGTATGAGAGACAATATAATTATACATGGACTCTCTGAAGTCCAAAATGAAACTCACCAGAAGTCGGAAGAACTCCTAAAGTCATTCCTGTCAGTTAATCTGAAAATGAAGTCGGATGAAATCGAAGCAATCCGCTTTTCCAGAGTCCATCGCCTGGGTAAAGCCAAAGTTGGCCAGCAGAGGCCCCGTCCCATCGTGGCCAAAGTCATCGACTCCAAGATGAAGTATGCTGTCAGTCATGTCCAATGGAAGAGAACTGAAGGGAACCAAGTATGCCGTCAGTGACCACCAGTTTGCAGCTGAGATCTAGCCCCATATGTTCCCTCTCCTGTAGCTGGAGCTACAGAATGAGCGTAGGGAGAGGGAACATATGGAGATCATGAACAGACGCAGGTTGCTTTATTCCGATCATGGCGGAGGCGAGGAAAGACGACAGGAAGGCTCGCTTATTCATTGATAAACTCTACATCGATGGTAATCTGTACAGGAATCCCCGCATCACATACTGGCTGAATGGATGCGATGCTCAGGAGGACCGGGACCCCTCGACTCTCACCCTCCAGCATGCTTCCCCAGCCGCTGTAAACATTGACGCTCGTTGATGACGTCAGCAGCGCGTCTTCATTGCCATGACGACCCGGGGCCGCGTCTGAATAAAACACTGTATGCAGAACGCCGCATACAAGTCTTACCTTGACTTGGATTGGATTGGATATACTTCCTTTCCTTCATTCACCTACCGGTATTTCGTATGTATTCACTTGTCTCTTCTCTCCACACTCTCTCTCTTGGACAAGAATTTTGATGAACGAGATCTGATCTCTCTCTCTCTCTCTCTCTCTCTCTCTCTCTCTCTCTCTCTCTCTCTCTCTCTCTCTCTCTCTCTCTCTCTCTCTCTCTCTCTCTCTCTCTCTCTCTCTCTCTCCATCATTATTACTTATTTTAATTTTAGTTTCATTATTTATAGATTTTTTCTTATTTTAGGCTAGGGAAACGTGGTTTAATAACTGTGGGCTACTCATCCAAATCCTTGGGCCTGTGGGGTTAAGGGTACATGCTGGCCTGGGGTTATTTTTGTTTTATTCGTTACTTTTTCATTTTGTCTGAGTTTGTTTATGCTTGTTGTCTAATTGTCTTGTCTATTGCTGTTGTTCACCCGATTGTGTGTTTGTCCTGTGTCGTCTGTCTGTCTTGTTTGTCTTGTCTGGGTATGAATTACAATGTACTTTTTGGATCTGTTCTGCTCTATTACTTTTATGTCTGGTCAGTTGTAATATCTATATGAGCACGGGTTATTTAAATGGATGATGTTAAAGGTCTGAAGATAATTCATCTTAATATCAGAAGCCTTCGTCCTAAAATCACTTTACTTCGTGCATGGGTTGAACTCCACAAGCCCAACATTATCGATAGAAGTGTCTATTTGTTTGTCTCTAAATGTTTTGATGAATTGAACAATGTGGACCCTGTTGTAAACAAGTGTAAGGCTTAATTGGGTCGTCCACTCACAGTTAACAGTCTTTGTATTGAGTTTGTGCTTGAAATGTACTGTAATTCTGCAAACTGTTAATAAAGATTTCAATCAATCAATCAATCACTCTGTCAGAGACATGGCTCTCCAGTAGAATGGCTGATAATGAGATCAAACTTACAAACTATATCCTATTCAGGGCTGACAGGAGATCCAAGGGTGGTGGTTTAGTCACATAATTATGTGTTAAATAACCTGGCCTCTGAACAGGTCACACCTGGTGTTGAGCCTTCCCACTTTGAGAGCATCTTTGTCAAGGTAACTATACATGAAAACAAATCTATTCTAGTAGGAAACATTTACAGACCTCCCTCTGCACCTGTTGAATCGTTCACCTGCTTGGCCTCTACTATAAACTCTATTAACAATAAAAACGAATTAATAAAAATTGGACGGATAGCTCCTCCAGTAAAGCAAAAAGCATCATTGGTAATCTGAACCTTACCCAATTAATCACTGAGCCTACTCGTATTACAGCTACATGTCAATCTCTACTTGATTGCGGATACTGGTTTCACACCCAAACAGAATTATAAAATCAGGGGTTATGTCTGACTGTTTCAGCGATCATTCAATTGTTTACTGTATTTGGAAAATAAAATTAGCTAAATTTCCACCTAAATTAATTAAAATACAAAAAAATACAAAAAAATGAATACTGATCAATTTATTAATGACTTGATTTCAATGAATTGGGACAGGTTTCAACTAGGGCCGGGACTAATTGCGATTAATTTAGATGAATTAACTACAGATAAATTAATCGCACCTTTTTTTTCACCTCAGAACGTTTCTCACTGGGCGCTTTTCTATAGTACTGAAAACTGGAAATAATAAAAAGTCACCCCATTTTGTGTTGCCTAGAACTGGAGGTCTGACAAAAAACAGTAGCAATATGAAGTAAGTACAGCTTTGTGATGTGACTGAGATGTACTTGTTACTGTTACTAATTATTTTCCAGACCTCCAGTTCTAGGCAACACAGAATGGGGTGACTTTCTATTATTATTTCCACAACATGTATATTAATGACAGTAAGATGTTGAAAATGAGTGGTATCCTGTAGTCACTATTCATTGATTCACTGGGATACCAAAAAACATTAAAAAAAGGTTTCTCGCTGTTCTCAGGTTGAATATTGATATGCGATTAAAATGCGATTAATCTAGATTAATTAACTACAAAGCCTCTGATTAATTAGATTAATTTTTTTAATCGAGTCCCAGCTCTAGTTTCAACTAATACCTGATGTTCATAATGCCTGCAGGGACTTCCTATACTCTGAATTTAACCCATTCTGAACGGGAACCCATTTTGGTGTTAGCATCATGTTATGCTTTAGCTATTGAAAAATAGCAGATCTACAAGCTCATAGAGGGCCACTCAGTTGCCCTCTCTTACTGTAAGAAGACAGTACGTGTCACTGGATTCAGTTTATTTTTTAAATGCATACACCTCAATTATCCTCAATATCTAAAACAGTATCTAGATTCTAGAACCACCCACCACCAATTACCAACTGAGGCATTCCATTCAACCTTATTTTTCTGTTCCCATAGTCTCCAATGCATTAGGTAAGAATGCATTTATGTTTAAAGCTCCCTCTGACTGGAACAACTTACCAACTAATATTCGAACAATTTCATCTTTCATGTTCAAAAGTGCACTGTCTTCTTACCTTACGACCTCCTGCACATGCCCATGAGGCCATGATGACTTGCTCCTCAACTTATTTACTCAATTTATTTATACACCATTATATTATATACTTCACTTAGTGTATTTATAGTTACTCTCAAGGAATATATAAACAGTGTATATGTGTTTCACGTGTATATGTATGCACTGGATATGTACATATGTGTTTAATCAACTGTACTCTTATGCTGACCAACGAAAGGGACAGTCATATATCTGACAGAACAGATGATCCATATCTTTGCTATTATGCTTGCATATTATAATACCCTGTTTGTGTTTTGTGTTTGTTTTGTTTTGCGTTTTGTTTTTCTCCTTTTTTGTGTGTATTGTATTGTATTGATTGTAGTTAGGACCCTCTCGAAAACGAGATACTGTGGGCTGTATTTTGCGGGTCTTAACCCATTCTGACCTGAGATCAGATTCATACGAGGTTTCCACCGGACACACACAGGTCTGATGAACCCATTCTGACCTGAGATCAGATTCTAAAAAATGTCAGTCGTTCTTCGATTTTTCAAAAATAGCAGACCTACAAGCTCGTATCGCGCCACTCGGTGGCGCGCTATGAGCTTGTAGATCTGCTATTTTTCAATAGATAAAGCATAACATGGTGCTAACACCAAAATGGGTGCCCGTTCAGAATGGGTTAAGAACCAGGTCTTATTACCTAACTTGAGTAAACTAAAGACCTGGGAGGCGTGATCAATGCCATTTGGCTATTCTGAGTGGCCAAAGAGCATTGATATCACGCCTCCAGGTCTTTAGTTTACTCAAGTTAAGTAATAAGACCTGGTACTTAAGACACGCAAAATACAGCCCTGTGTATCTCAATGGGGTATTCCTAAATAAAGACATTTCAAACAAGCCAACAAAGCCTGTGATCCTAACTTATCACTGTAGGGAAATGATCTGCGACCCCAAGTCAGTCAACTGAGAGAAGAGTGCATGATTTGGTCTGTTGGTTTGAAACATTTAAGTCTATAGCTACACACGCACACACACGCACACGCACGCACGCACGCACGCACGCACGCACGCACGCACGCACGCACGCACGCACGCACGCACGCACGCACGCACGCACGCACGCACGCACGCACGCACGCACGCACGCACGCACGCACGCACGCACGCACGCACGCACGCACACACACACACACACACACACACAC
>NC_137885.1:30212432-30254932 GCF_963924005.1 Protomyctophum bolini
TCCATTATGTGTAAAACCACCTAACTCCAATTTCTTTTTTAGGTCTTTGATATTTGTTTACATAAATCAGTGCTATTGAACACCCGTTATGTCTGTGTGTTAAAACACCATTGAACCAAAGGGAAGTAGTAAAAAGTGCTTCGGACAAAACCTCTTAACTCCATTGGACCCTCAAACTGTCTGCTATAAAGCAGCTAACTCCACCACCTCTCCCCCTCTCAAACTGCATGTCTGCTATAAAGCAGCTAACTCCACCACCTCTCCCCCTCCCAAACTGTCTGCTATAAAGCAGCTAACTCCACCACCTCTCCCCCTCTCAAACTGTCTGCTAAAGCAGCTAACTCCACCACCTCTCGCCCTCTCATGGAAGTAATTGACATTATATATACGACCAACTCTGATGGGGCAGTTATTGTCCTTTAGATACCTCAAGAGATGTTCTGTTACCTCAGAGTAACAGCTAAGTAACTCTGAGGATGCACTATAGTCCTTTAGATACCTCAGAGATGTTCTGTTACCTCAGAGTAACAGCTAAGTAACTCTGAGGATGCACTATAGTCCTTTAGATACCTCAGAGATGTTCTGTTACCTCAGAGTAACAGCTAAGTAACTCTGAGGATGCACTATAGTCCTTTAGATACCTCAGAGATGTTCTGTTACCTCAGAGTAACAGCTAAGTAACTCTGAGGATGCACTATAGTCCTTTAGATACCTCAGAGATGTTCTGTTACCTCAGAGTAACAGCTAAGTAACTCTGAGGATGCACTATAGTCCTTTAGATACCTCAGAGATGTTCTGTTACCTCAGAGTAACAGCTAAGTAACTCTGAGGATGCACTATAGTCCTTTAGATACCTCAGAGATGTTCTGTTACCTCAGAGTAACAGCTAAGTAACTCTGAGGATGCACTATAGTCCTTTAGATACCTCAGAGATGTTCTGTTACCTCAGAGTAACAGCTAAGTAACTCTGAGGATGCACTATAGTCCTTTAGATACCTCAGAGATGTTCTGTTACCTCAGAGTAACAGCTAAGTAACTCTGAGGATGCACTATAGTCCTTTAGATACCTCAGAGATGTTCTGTTACCTCAGAGTAACAGCTAAGTAACTCTGAGGATGGACTATAGTCCTTTAGATACCTCAGAGATGTTCTGTTACCTCAGAGTAACAGCTAAGTAACTCTGAGGATGCACTATAGTCCTTTAGATACCTCAGAGATGTTCTGTTACCTCAGAGTAACAGCTAAGTAACTCTGAGGATGCACTATAGTCCTTTAGATACCTCAGAGATGTTCTGTTACCTCAGAGTAACAGCTAAGTAACTCTGAGGATGCACTATAGTCCTTTAGATACCTCAGAGATGTTCTGTTACCTCAGAGTAACAGCTAAGTAACTCTGAGGATGGACTATAGTCCTTTAGATACCTCAGAGATGTTCTGTTACCTCAGAGTAACAGCTAAGTAACTCTGAGGATGGACTATAGTCCTTTAGATACCTCAGAGATGTTCTGTTACCTCAGAGTAACAGCTAAGTAACTCTGAGGATGTACTATAGTCCTTTAGATACCTCAGAGATGTTCTGTTACCTCAGAGTAACAGCTAAGTAACTCTGAGGATGGACTATAGTCCTTTAGATACCTCAGAGATGTTCTGTTACCTCAGAGTAACAGCTAAGTAACTCTGAGGATGTACTATAGTCCTTTAGATACCTCAGAGATGTTCTGTTACCTCAGAGTAACAGCTAAGTAACTCTGAGGATGCACTATAGTCCTTTAGATACCTCAGAGATGTTCTGTTACCTCAGAGTAACAGCTAAGTAACTCTGAGGATGTACTATAGTCCTTTAGATACCTCAGAGATGTTCTGTTACCTCAGAGTAACAGCTAAGTAACTCTAATGGACTATAGTCCTTTAGATACCTCAGAGATGTTCTGTTACCTCAGAGTAACAGCTAAGTAACTCTGAGGATGGACTATAGTCCTTTAGATACCTCAGAGATGCTCCGAGGATGGACGTTAGTCGCTGACCGTTACCTCAGACATGCCAGAGTTGTTGGTGGAATCCATGAAGTTGCGGAACCACGAGGGCCGGTAGAAGGGGCTGAGGGTGGAGGCGGGGGCGTAGGGGAACAGGTCGTAGTCGAACATGCCCTCGCCGAAGAACTGGTCGAAGAGCCGGGCCGGGTACATGGAGCCCATGGCGCGGCGGAACCACGGGTGCTGGATGGCAATATCCATAGCGTCTGTCCGTCCGTCCGTCTGTCCGTCTGTCTGAGAGGCGCGTGTGGCGAGGTGCTGGACTTTACAGCTCGGCTCGGCGGTTATTATCAGGCGCTCTGCGTCGAGGTGCGACTGAAGGACGCAGAGAGAGAGAGAGAGAGAGAGAGAGAGAGAGAGAGAGAACCGAAGAATCAGAAAGAAAAACTATGAGTGCTTCAAATCCCAGAGAGCTCTCTGTGTGTGTGTGTGTGTGTGTGTTGTCCGTCTCTGCCGGGGACCGTCTCTTTATCCCATTCTGGGCGGGGCCGCGGGGGGGACGAGACACCCTTCTGGTGTTTTTTTAAAAGCATTATGTTACACTTCAAGCTGTTTGAAAAATCAGCAGATCTACAAGCTTGTATAGCTAGCGCGGCACTCGGTGCTTGTAGGTCTGCTTTTTTATTTTATTTATTTATTTTTTAATCATGAAAATGTGGCGCAGATCTCTTTTAATATATTATATTCTTTCAGAGTGAACGTTTTTAACGTTTTAACGTTTTTTAACTCAACTCAATTCTTTATTTCTAATAATTCTGGGGGTTCCTGAGAACCAACTGACACACAGAAACATTAGGGTTAGGGTTAACATTATGAGGAATTCTACACAATAACATTTAGGGAATTTCAGGAATACCGTCAGGATTTTAGAAGACATTAAAAGAACGGGGTCCTCCGGTCTAAGTGGGTTATCCCATTCGGGGCGGGAACACCTTTTGGTGTTAGCACTACGTTATGCTTTAGCTATTGAAAAACAGCAGATCTACAAGCTCGTAGCGCGCCACCGAGTGGCGCGCTACGAGCTTGTAGGTCTGCTGTTTTTGAAAAAAATCGAAAAGAGCGACTTGACATCGAAGAATTTTTTTAGAATCTGATCTCAGGTCAGAATGGAAAACTGTCAGGTTGTAGAAGAAGACATTTTTTTTTAGAATCTGATCTCAGGTCAGAATGGAAAACTGTCAGGTTGTAGAAGACATTCTTTTAGAATCTGATCTCAGGTCAGAATGGAAAACTGTCAGGATGTAGAAGAAGACATTTTGTTTAGAATCTGATCTCAGGTCAGAATGGAAAACTGTCAGGATGTAGAAGAAGACATTTTTTTTAATCTGATCTCAGGTCAGAATGGAAAACTGTCAGGATGTAGAAGAAGACATTTTTTTTAATCTGATCTCAGGTCAGAATGGAAAACTGTCAGGATGTAGAAGACATTTTTTTTAGAATCTGATCTCAGGTCAGAATGGAAAACTGTCAGGATGTAGAAGAAGACATTTTGTTTAGAATCTGATCTCAGGTCAGAATGGAAAACTCTCAGGATGTAGAAGACATTTTTAGAATCTGATCTCAGGTCAGAATGGAAAACTGTCAGGATGTAGAAGAAGACATTTTGTTTAGAATCTGATCTCAGGTCAGAATGGAAAACTGTCAGGATGTAGAAGAAGACATTTTTTTTAGAATCTGATCTCAGGTCAGAGTGGGTTATATACCTGCCAGGCAGAAAGCAGAGGGCTTTAGCCAGGATCCCTCTGGAATGGCATTATCTCATGGTGGGATGGGCCCGTTAGGCCCGTGTCAGCAGAATGGGGCCTGACTGGGGGGGGGGGAAGCAAGGCCCGCTTTGGCATCCGAACCGCCAGACACTGGGGAACCAGCCAAAACAAATAACCATAACAAAATATCTCTTTCGTTTTGTGGGTCTGAGACTATAACAGGCTGAATGTCGTCAAGCGGTGGTTTTTACCGTGGACTCAAATACTGAATCATTAATATTGGGCCTTGATGTGAAACGTGTTGAAAAACCACGGGTTTACCACCATGTAGGATAATGAGAGATGGTTGGAAGTAAAAACAGGCCCTAAAAGAGAAATCGTGGATTTTCATCGAGGCTCAGCGCGGACAGACAGACAGGCAGGCAGGCAGGCAGGCAGGCAGGCAGGCAGGCAGGCAGGCAGGCAGGCAGGCAGGCAGGCAGGCAGGCAGGCAGGCAGGCAGGCAGGCAGACAGGCAGGCAGGCAGGCAGACAGGCAGGCAGGCAGGCAGGCAGACAGACAGACAGACAGACAGACAGACAGACAGGCAGGCAGGCAGACAGGCAGGCAGACAGACAGGCAGACAGACAGACAGACAGACAGACAGACAACCGCCCGATGTGAGGAAGCCGGGCCACACAAATACATACACACAAAAACAAAGTGATTTCTCACATTCACGATGTGTGTGTGTGTGTGTGTGTGTGTGTGTGTGTGTGTGTGTGTGTGTGTGTGCACCCTCGCGCACACACACACACACACACACACACACACACACACACACACACACACACACACACACAGTGCAAGTGACATAATACTCCGGTATTGTTGTGGATGGAGGGCAGGTTTAGCCAACAATGCGAGTGAGGGGATTCTGGGGGTCAGGGGTCAAGACAGGTCAACAACTTAAAACGTTCAACAAGGCTCTTTGTGTTGCTCTGTGAACGTTGTTGACCTGTCCGTAACAGAGGACATAATGAATGAATGACAAACGTGTGTGTGTGTGTGTGTGTGTAAGCATGTGTGTAAGTGTGTGTGTGTAAGCGTGTGTGTAAGTGTGTGTGTGTAAGCGTGTGTGTACAATTTACAATTTACAATTTAGGCATTTAGCAGACGCTCTTAATCCAGAGCGACTTACATTAAGCAAGAACAAAAAGCATGGGTATACATCACATAAAGACATTTATCATGAAACATGCGTAAGCTAAGAAAGTAACAGTGGAATATCTATAATGAAACTATACATATAAGCTATACATCTATACTACTATGCTACACATATGTACTATGACGTGCTATGACTACATACAATGCACTTATGCTGTCTACATAACATGTGTAAGTGTGTGTGTGTGTAAGCATGTGTGTGTAATGGTACCAACACCATGTTATCTCTCCTAATACATCAATAAGCATGGAATTGTGGACAGAATCTGATCCAACGACAATATATTTTACGTTTTAAGTCTGAGAGGCTAAATGTCATAAAAGTGAGTGTGTGTGTGAGAGAGAGAGAGAGAGAGAGAGAGAGAGAGAGAGAGAGAGAGAGGGAACAGTTCAGACTGACAGTATAGGCTCCCCCCCCCCCACACACACACCAACAACAAGTCATTTCCCATGGCTGTTGTGCCACTAATGTCCACACACACACACACACACACACACAGGCTTACCCCAAAGCAGCAGGAAGGGAAGGCTACACGCTCAGTAGCTCCATTGACCCAATGGACCGGTTCCAAAACAGGCTACCGGGGGGGGGGGGGGCAGGAGGACGAGGAAGTTGGGGGGGGCACGATGGATGCGAGGGTCAGTCACCGGATGTGGCTCGTTAGGGGTGGGGGCGGGGCGGGTGGTGGTGCCTCGGTCATTGTCTGACCAATTAAAATAAACTCCCTAAAATGCTGACCCGGCTCGACCGTAGCCAAAGTCTGTGTTCCCCCTACACCCCCCCCCCCCCGCCCCCACCCCTGGCTTGGAGTGCCAGGGACCTCACCACCACCTCACCACCACCACCACCTCACCCTCACCACCTCACCACCACCACCTCACCACCACCACCACCACCACCTCACCACCACCTCACCACCACCACCTCACCACCACCACCACCACCACCACCACCACCTCACCACCTCACCACCACCACCACCACCTCACCACCACCACCTCACCACCACCACCACCACCACCTCACCACCACCTCACCACCACCACCACCACCTCCACCACCTCACCACCACCACCACCACCTCACCACCTCACCACCACCACCACCACCACCACCACCTCACCACCACCACCTCACCACCACCACCTCCACCACCACCACCACCTCACCACCTCACCACCACCACCTCCACCACCACCACCACCACCACCACCACCTCACCACCACCACCACCACCACCTCACCACCACCACCACCACCACCACCACCTCACCACCACCACCACCTCACCACCACCACCTCACCACCACCACCACCTCACCACCACCACCACCTCACCACCACCACCACCACCACCACCTCACCACCACCACCACCTCACCACCACCACCTCACCACCACCACCACCACCACCACCTCACCACCACCACCTCACCACCACCACCACCACCACCTCACCACCACCACCACCTCACCACCACCACCTCACCACCACCACCTCACCACCACCACCACCACCACCTCACCACCTCACCACCACCACCACCACCTCACCACCACCACCTCACCACCACCACCTCCACCACCACCTCACCACCACCACCACCACCACCACCTCACCACCACCACCACCTCCACCACCACCACCACCACCACCACCACCACCTCCACCACCACCACCTCACCACCACCACCACCTCACCACCACCACCTCACCACCACCACCACCTCACCACCACCACCACCTCACCACCACCACCACCACCACCACCACCTCACCACCACCACCTCACCACCACCACCTCACCACCACCACCACCACCACCACCACCACCACCTCACCACCACCACCACCACCTCACCACCACCACCTCACCACCACCACCACCACCACCACCTCACCACCACCACCACCACCACCACCTCACCACCTCCACCACCACCACCACCACCACCTCACCACCTCACCACCACCACCACCACCACCTCACCACCACCACCTCACCACCTCACCACCACCACCACCACCACCTCACCACCACCACCACCACCTCACCACCACCACCACCACCACCACCACCACCTCACCACCTCCACCACCACCTCACCACCTCCACCACCACCACCACCACCACCTCACCACCTCACCACCACCACCACCACCACCTCACCACCACCACCACCACCACCTCACCACCACCTCACCACCACCACCACCACCTCACCACCACCACCACCACCACCACCACCACCACCTCACCACCACCACCACCACCACCTCACCACCACCACCACCACCACCACCACCTCACCACAACCACCACCACCACCACCACCACCACCACCACCACCTCACCACCACCACCACCACCACCACCACCTCACCACCTCCACCACCACCACCACCACCACCTCACCACCTCACCACCTCCACCACCACCTCACCACCTCCACCACCACCACCACCACCACCTCACCACCTCACCACCACCACCACCACCACCTCACCACCACCACCACCACCACCTCACCACCACCTCACCACCACCACCACCACCTCACCACCACCACCACCACCACCTCACCACCACCACCACCTCACCACCACCACCACCACCACCACCACCTCACCACAACCACCACCACCACCACCACCACCTCACCACCACCACCTCACCACCACCACCACCACCACCACCACCACCTCACCACCACCACCTCACCACCACCTCACCACCACCACCACCACCACCACCACCTCACCACCACCTCACCACCACCTCACCACCACCACCACCTCACCACCACCACCACCACCACCTCACCACCTCATCATCACAGACTACTACTAGTAGTGCCTATAGTAAACTATTGGCCAATCACAGACTACTACTAGTAGTGCCGAGTAGACTATTGGCCAATCACAGACTACTAGTAGTGCCTAGTAGACTAGTGGCCAATCACAGCGCACCTTTTCCGGGAATTTATATTGGCATGAGAAAACAAACGTTTACATTGCCTCTGATTGGCCTACGGAACAACGTCCCCTTCCGTTCTGATTGGTCAACAATCCATATTCTTTCATTTTTAACTCGTATATCTTTGCTTCTGGGGGGGGGGGATTAAAAAACTTCAGTGCACTGTGTAGGCACAATGCAAGGAATAAATGCATTCGCCATGTATCCGAAGGAAGTCTGATCCAATCACTTTTAGATTTCTCCAGTTTAATCCTGAGTTTAAGTTTTGTTGTGTTCAAGATCTGATTTTAGGCATTATGTTTAAGCCTCCAGGAAAATCCGTGTTGAGGTTCTTAATCCACTGTTTTTCATTAAAACGTCTTTGTCCTAAAACTGTCCAGTTGGGATTGTGTTGAAGTCCAGCGCATTTTAGAGCTTCAATGCCGTGAGCCATGAAATGTTGCACAAATCTTGTGGTTGTCTTTTTGGCATTGTTAATATTGTATCTGTGTCGTCCCAGCCTAGTACCTATTGTTTTACCCGTTTCTCCGACATATTGTAAACCACATTTTTCACATGTGATTAAGTAAATGCAGTTGCTGGTTCTGGCTGTTATTTGTTGTTTAATCTCTAACACGCGTTTTGTGGTTCTATTTTTTACTAATTGTTTGGGTTTGAAGTATTCTGGTCCCTGGCGTGCTGGTGTGTTGATTTCTTTTAGCTTGCTGTGTACTAGATAATCTTTAAGGTTTTTATTTTTTCTGTAGGCCGATATAATTTTATAATCTTTTAGAAGATCATCCGTTCGGTTCTCAAAATTCATTTTTATTCTGTTGTTGGCTAGTGTGCTCTGTGTTGAATAACTGGTTATCAGGGCCAATGTAGGGCCTGGATCCCGCACTCTTATTTCTAAGAAGGTATTTTGAGGGGGGGGGGGGGGGGGTCCCTGGAACTACCTATTTTCAGATGGGGGTCTGCGGCCAAATACCTACCGGTCCTTGACATGAAATTGTTTGAAAACCACTGATATAGAAACATAGGGTTTTCAGAAAACTGTCTATAAACTGATTTAGAAGACATTTTGTAGAATCGCGTCTCAGTCCTAAATGGGTTCAAATCCTATTATAAATGCGCCACGTCTGTGTGTGTGTGTGTGTGTGTGTGTTAAAACGGTTGCTATGACAACGTATATCATCATATCATCACGTTAAATTAAATGACAGACACTACCGAGCGTTGAAACATCCCTTTTTATTGTAAACCAACACTGTGGGAAAAAAACATTTACTGATGTTCTTACATCAGATCAGACACATTTTCAAACAGTAGATTCTCAAAACACTTTTCAAGTTCTTAAAACTGTTAAATAATAAACAATGAATTACTGTACAACCAACCGGCTCATGTACACTACAGTACATGTATGTACATTTGTAGATGAAAGTAAACAGTATTTTAACCCATTTTGGGGGCGGGAACACCCCTTTTGGTGTTAGCATTATGTCATGCTTTAGCTATTGAAAAAGAGGGTTAGGGTTAGGGTCTACAAGCTCGTAGCGCGCCACTCGGTGGCGCACTACGAGCTTGTAGATCTGCTCTTTTTGAAAAATCCGAATCTGATCTCAGGTCAAAATGGGTTAATGTACAGTTGTACACTATACATGTATGTACATTGCAGATGACAGTAAACGGTATTTAATACCGTTTCAGAACCACATTGTAGAACTATCAGGAACAGTTTATGTCACCTGAGGAGTCGACGGCAAGGTTATAATAGTTAACTAAAACTAACTAAAAAAAACGAAAACTAGAATTAAAAAAACATTTTTAGTTAACTGAAACTAATAAAAACAAAAAAATCAATTAAAATAATTATATAACTAAACTGAAACTGTCGTCCTCAAAACTATAACTGAAAATATAGACAAAATACCCTTAGTTTGACAGTTTTTATCAATATGCCTTTCGGATATTTATACTATATAATCCTTCTAAATTCATTAGATTAATTTCCTCATTTCTCCAACGAGTTTTACGGCAGTTTTCAGCACCGTATACGGCAGCATGTAGCCACGCTAACCCTAACCCACAAATAAAAACCTAAAACTAAACTAAAACTAAGCATTTTCACCAAAATAAAAACTAAATAAAAACTAGCAAACCCGCTCTAAAAACTAACTAAAACTAACTGAATTAGAAAAGAATATGTCAAAACTAACTAAAACTAAACTATAATAAAAAATAAAAAAAACTATTATAACCTTCTCGACGGCTAATTTTGCTATTATTATTATTATTATTATTCGAAGCTACTTTTCAATTGGAATCCTGGAAAGTAAAACAATGTTATTTAAATTCAAATGTATAATTTATGATCATGTATATTATGATCTAACTATAGTAAACAGCAGTGTCCTGTAGACAGCATAGTGACCTGCTTTTATAGCTGGTGGACACATTTACATTAACCTTATAACCAATATATTCCTGAACATTAACATTAAACCATTTTGGTGTTATAGCATCATGTCGTGCTTTAGCTATTGCAAAAATAGCAGATCTACAAGCTCGTAGCGCGCCACCGAGTGGCGCGCTACGAGCTTGTAGGTCTGCTATTTTTGAAAAATCGAATTTTTAGAATCTGATCTCAGGTCAGAATGGGTTAATCAGACCCAGTGTGTGTGTCCAGTGGAAACCTCGTATGAATCTGATCTCAGGTCAGAATGGGTTAACATGAAATAACACACACACACACACACACACACACACACACACACACACACACACACACACACACACACCCCCCCACACACACACACACACACACACACACACACACACACACACAGGGGTCGTAACCTTTAGAGTATATATGAATAGAGAGTTCTCCTTCCATCCACTTTGCATTAAGTTGCTCTAAAAGCGCATGAGGCGATTTCACCCCTCCTTCCTGGGTATAGGAGGAACAGAGTGCATTCTGGGACGGATTGGCCCCAAACACACGAGCGCGCTGCCGTCGGTGAACGCGCACAATGATAAGTCAACGGGACCAGCGCGTCCATGTGTTTGCGGGCAGTACCGAATTCGGCCACTATGTCCATTTCGCCTCAGGGTTTCCTCCGGGTGCCGTCTCTATTCATGTCTACTCTCTAAGGTCGTAAGGTCAGGGGGTCGAGCCGGGGGGTCAGGGGGTCGAGCCGGGGGTTCAGGGGGTCCAGCCGGGGGTCAGGGGGACCCATGGATCCTCCTGGGCATGGGATGGAGACGGAACCAGGGTTTCTCTGTGTTCGACTTTAACGTCCAGACTTTTTACTGACCTGTAGACCCAGGGAGGATGGAGCAGTGTTGCCAACTTAGCGGATTTGTCGCCATATTTAGCTTCTTTCCAGACCCCCCCCCCCCCCCCTAGCGACTGAATTAGTGAAAAGCTTCTGGCGAGAAATCTAGCTACTTTTTCTGGTGATTTGGGGACAAATCGTGTTGACAGGCGCCAGAGATAAAACCCTCATTTTTCTTAATTTTCCTTCTCAGCCTCAAATCCGCCAAGTTGGCAAAACTAAAGGTGGTCGGCGCGTCTGGCTCAGTGGCTTCCTCGGCTCGGTTCTGTTGCTACAGACTGCACACAGTGGACAGACTGCACACAGTGGACAGACTGCACACAGTGGACAGACTGCACACAGTGGACAGACTGCACACAGTGGACAGACTGCACACAGTGGACAGACTGCCACAGTGGACAGACTGCACACAGTGGACAGACTGCACACAGTGGACAGACTGCACACAGTGCACAGACTGCACACAGTGGACAGACTGCACACAGTGGACAGACTGCACACAGTGGACAGACTGCACACAGTGGACAGACTGCCACAGTGCTTCATCCTCTTCTTGCTCTGTGAAGTCCAGCACACACCGGGTGCACAGCGGCGCGGCAACGCCTGGAAAACAGAACGGTGGCGTATCGGAGCGCCAGGCCAGGACGTGGACGCGCGTCGGACGCCGCCGGTGTGCGATATATAGGTTCATTGAAAATAACGGAGGCGGTCTGTTTTGACAACAACAAGAACGGAGGAAGCACTGGCAGCTCACTGTAGTCTGCTAGTGAAAATAAAATACACACTTCAAATGCATAAAGTATTAACCTTCTAATTCCTGTGTGGATCGGAAACAAAATAGCGTTCTAAACGTTGGCAACACTGGGATGGAGGTGTGTGTCTGTGCGCATGCGTGCGTGCGTGCGCGTGCGTGTGCGTGCGCGTGCGTGCGTGTGTGTGTGTGTGTGTGTGTGTGCGTACCTGCGTCTCCATCAGAGCCTGCAGGTCCTGCAGGGTCTCCAGGGCTCTGTCTTTCAGGGCGGGCTGGCGGCTGAGGCTCAGCTCTCTGACGCGCTCCACGCGCCCGGCCTCCAGCAGAGCCTGGGGGCCCAACATGGACACCACGTCCTTCTCCAGCAGCAGAGACTGGAGGAGACGCAGCGCGTTCACACACACCTCCCATTGGCTCTCTGGGGGAGGGGAGAGAGACACCAGGTTACTGTCTAGAGAGAGAGAGAGAGAGACACCAGATCTACAAGCTCGTAGCGCGCCACTCGGTTGGCGCGCTACGAGCTTGTAGATCTCTGCTATATGACTGACATAGCTTTTTCAGAAAACTGTCAGGATGTAGATTAGAAGACATTTTTTACAATCTGATCTCAGGTCAAAATGGGTTAACATGACTCCGCCACATGGGGGCGGTATTGACTCAAACAAAAGTTCAAACTAAATGTTCAGATTATTACTGGAGGGTTTGTTGAGATCCAGTCTCATTTTAAAACCCATAAAAACACAGACAAGACGCATAAAACACACAGTACGGTTATAATGGTGTCACTGACCTTCCCACAGTTAGGTATGTTGCTATGACAACGTGATACTGACCTTCCCAAAGGTAGGTATGTTGCTATGACAACGTGATACTGACCTTCCCAAAGGTAGGTATGTTGCTATGACAACGTGATACTGACCTTCCCAAAGGTAGGTATGTTGCTATGACAACGTGATACTGACCTTCCCAAAGGTAGGTATGTTGCTATGACAACGTGATACTGACCTTCCCAAAGGTAGGTATGTTGCTATGACAACGTGATACTGACCTTCCCAAAGGTAGGTATGTTGCTATGACAACGTGATACTGACCTTCCCAAAGGTAGGTATGTTGCTATGACAACGTGATACTGACCTTCCCAAAGGTAGGTATGTTGCTATGACAACGTGTCACTGACCTTCCCAAAGGTAGGTATGTTGCTATGACAACGTGATACTGACCTTCCCAAAGGTAGGTATGTTGCTATGACAACGTGTCACTGACCTTCCCAAAGGTAGGTATGTTGCTATGACAACGTGATACTGACCTTCCCAAAGGTAGGTATGTTGCTATGACAACGTGATACTGACCTTCCCAAAGGTAGGTATGTTGCTATGACAACGTGATACTGACCTTCCCAAAGGTAGGTATGTTGCTATGACAACGTGATACTGACCTTCCCAAAGGTAGGTATGTTGCTATGACAACGTGTCACTGACCTTCCCAAAGGTAGGTATGTTGCTATGACAACGTGATACTGACCTTCCCAAAGGTAGGTATGTTGCTATGACAACGTGATACTGACCTTCCCAAAGGTAGGTATGTTGCTATGACAACGTGATACTGACCTTCCCAAAGGTAGGTATGTTGCTATGACAACGTGATACTGACCTTCCCAAAGGTAGGTATGTTGCTATGACAACGTGATACTGACCTTCCCAAAGGTAGGTATGTTGCTATGACAACGTGATACTGACCTTCCCAAAGGTAGGTATGTTGCTATGACAACGTGATACTGACCTTCCCAAAGGTAGGTATGTTGCTATGACAACGTGATACTGACCTTCCCAAAGGTAGGTATGTTGCTATGACAACGTGATACTGACCTTCCCAAAGGTAGGTATGTTGCTATGACAACGTGATACTGACCTTCCCACAGTTAGGTATGTTGCTATGACAACGTGATACTGACCTTCCCAAAGGTAGGTATGTTGCTATGACAACGTGATACTGACCTTCCCAAAGGTAGGTATGTTGCTATGACAACGTGATACTGACCTTCCCAAAGGTAGGTATGTTGCTATGACAACGTGATACTGACCTTCCCACAGTTAGGTATGTTGCTATGACAACGTGATACTGACCTTCCCAAAGGTAGGTATGTTGCTATGACAACGTGATACTGACCTTCCCAAAGGTAGGTATGTTGCTATGACAACGTGATACTGACCTTCCCAAAGGTAGGTATGTTGCTATGACAACGTGATACTGACCTTCCCAAAGGTAGGTATGTTGCTATGACAACGTGATACTGACCTTCCCAAAGGTAGGTATGTTGCTATGACAACGTGATACTGACCTTCCCAAAGGTAGGTATGTTGCTATGACAACGTGATACTGACCTTCCCAAAGGTAGGTATGTTGCTATGACAACGTGATACTGACCTTCCCAAAGGTAGGTATGTTGCTATGACAACGTGTCACTGACCTTCCCAAAGGTAGGTATGTTGCTATGACAACGTGATACTGACCTTCCCAAAGGTAGGTATGTTGCTATGACAACGTGATACTGACCTTCCCAAAGGTAGGTATGTTGCTATGACAACGTGATACTGACCTTCCCAAAGGTAGGTATGTTGCTATGACAACGTGATACTGACCTTCCCAAAGGTAGGTATGTTGCTATGACAACGTGATACTGACCTTCCCAAAGGTAGGTATGTTGCTATGACAACGTGATACTGACCTTCCCAAAGGTAGGTATGTTGCTATGACAACGTGATACTGACCTTCCCAAAGGTAGGTATGTTGCTATGACAACGTGATACTGACCTTCCCAAAGGTAGGTATGTTGCTATGACAACGTGATACTGACCTTCCCAAAGGTAGGTATGTTGCTATGACAACGTGATACTGACCTTCCCAAAGGTAGGTATGTTGCTATGACAACGTGATACTGACCTTCCCAAAGGTAGGTATGTTGCTATGACAACGTGATACTGACCTTCCCAAAGGTAGGTATGTTGCTATGACAACGTGATACTGACCTTCCCAAAGGTAGGTATGTTGCTATGACAACGTGATACTGACCTTCCCAAAGGTAGGTATGTTGCTATGACAACGTGATACTGACCTTCCCAAAGGTAGGTATGTTGCTATGACAACGTGATACTGACCTTCCCAAAGGTAGGTATGTTGCTATGACAACGTGATACTGACCTTCCCAAAGGTAGGTATGTTGCTATGACAACGTGATACTGACCTTCCCAAAGGTAGGTATGTTGCTATGACAACGTGATACTGACCTTCCCAAAGGTAGGTATGTTGCTATGACAACGTGATACTGACCTTCCCAAAGGTAGGTATGTTGCTATGACAACGTGATACTGACCTTCCCAAAGGTAGGTATGTTGCTATGACAACGTGATACTGACCTTCCCACAGGTAGGTATGTTGCTATGACAACGTGATACTGACCTTCCCAAAGGTAGGTATGTTGCTATGACAACGTGATACTGACCTTCCCAAAGGTAGGTATGTTGCTATGACAACGTGATACTGACCTTCCCAAAGGTAGGTATGTTGCTATGACAACGTGATACTGACCTTCCAACAGGGTCCAGATCAGGTCCAGAAGTCCTGGACTCTCGCTGATGTACTTGAGACCCTTGACGCTGATGCTGACGTTGTACAGAGCCATGACCATCAACCTGGACACACACACACATGTACAGACCATCAACATGGACACATACACATGTACAGAGCCATGACCATCAACCTGGACACATACACATGTACAGAGCATCAACCTGGACACATACACACATGTACAGAGCATCAACCTGGACACACACACATGTACAGAGCATCAACCTGGACACATACACATGTACAGAGCATCAACCTGGACACATACACACATGTACAGAGCATCAACATGGACACATACACATGTACAGACCATCAACATGGACACACACACATGTACAGACCATCAACCTGGACACACACACATGTACAGACCATCAACATGGACACATACACATGTACAGACCATCAACCTGGACACATACACATGTACAGAGCCATGACCATCAACATGTACAGAGCCATGACCATCAACCTGGACACACACACATGTACAGAGCATCAACATGGACACACACACATGTACAGAGCCATGACCATCAACATGTACAGAGCCATGACCATCAACCTGGACACACACACATGTACAGAGCATCAACATGGACACACACACATGTACAGAGCCATGACCATCAACCTGGACACATACACATGTACAGACCATCAACATGGACACGTACACATGCACAGAGCCATGACCATCAACCTGGACACATACACATGTACAGACCATCAACCTGGACACACACACATGTACAGAGCCATGACCATCAACCTGGACACATACACATGTACAGACCATCAACCTGGACACACACACACATGTACAGACCATCAACATGGACACACACACACATGTACAGAGCATCAACCTGGACACATACACATGTACAGAGCCATGACCATCAACCTGGACAAACAGTTATGGCGTCTTATCTTACACTTTAAGGCGAGGACAGACTCCAGACTTCATGGTCATCAGAAGCTGCATGAGGGTGTCCAGAAGGACCGGAGCGCCACTGCACAAGTAATCCCGCCCACACGCCACAGCCGCAATATCTGATTGGATAAAAGGGGGGGGGGGTGTGTGTGTGTGTGTGTGTGTGTGGGGGGGGGGGGTCTGGTTTGAATCACAGAGACACTGGCAAGTAAAAATACATCATGACGAGTTTGGAAGCAAACAGGTGTACAGTTATAAACAGGTGTAGTTATAAAAACCAGCATGACTTTTACTGAATGCACAGCAGCCATTTTGAAAAGAACAGAGTCAGTGTTAATGACGCTAATGAAGGCTCTGTTCCATTCTGGTCAAACAGAGTCGGTGTTAATGATGCTAATGAAGGCTCTGTTCCATTCTGGTCAAACAGAGTCAGTTAATGATACTAATGAAGGCTCTGTTCCATTTAGCACAGTGGTTCTACAATTTACAATTTACAATTTAGGCATTTAGCAGACGCTCTTAATCCAGAGCGACTTACATTAAGCAAGAACAAAAAGCATGGGGAATACATCACATAAAAACATTTATCATGAAACATGCGTAAGCTAAGAAAGTAACAGTGGAATATCTATAATGAAATAAGCTATACATCTATACTACTATGATATACATTATGTACTATGACGTGCTATGACTAGTATGACTACATACAATGCACTTATGCTGTTTACATAACATGCTATAAGTCTGTATCAAATGCTATCTAAGTCTACAGAATTGCTATCTAAGGGGGTAGGGGTAAGTGCTATGGGCCATGATGGAGTCTGAAAAGGTGGGTTTTCAAACTACGGCGGAAGATTGGGAGTGATGCTGCAGTTCTGACTGCAATGGGAAGTGCATTCCACAGTTTTGGAGCCAGAAGGGAGAAGAGTTTGGGACGTGTGGAGCGTTGTTGTCCCGGCGTTTTTAGTGAGGGTACTTCCAGCTTCCCTGCGTTGGCTGATCTGAGTGAGCGGGAGGGTTTGTAGGGTTCGATCATACTTGCAAGATATGGGGGAGCCATACCTTTGGTTGCTTTGAATGCCAGCATCAGAGTTTTGTATTCTGTGCGGGCAGCGACCGGGAGCCAGTGGAGGGAGCGGAGCAGGGGGGAGACATGTGAGAATTTTGGCTGGTTGAAGACCAAGCGAGCTGCAGCATTTTGGATCAGCTGGAGAGGCTTAAGTGCACATGCTGGTAGGCCAAACAATTTGTTTTTAATTTTTATTCATTATCATTTTTATCCCACAATTTTGCAACCCATTTTTTCAGCCGATGTCAATTATCTAATGTAATCCTGGGCGCTACACTTCCTCTGCCAACCTGGGGGGGGGGGGGCACTGGCCTCATGCTTCCTTCTATGCATGAGGAGTCCAAGCTGCTTCTTTTCACCTGGGGGAGAACATGTGAGGGTACCTACCCTAGGGGACACGGGGAGAACATGTGAGGGTACCTACCCTAGGGGACACGGGGAGAACATGCGAGGGTACCTACCCTAGGGGACACGGGGAGAACATGTGAGGGTACCTACCCTAGGGGACACGGGGAGAACATGTGAGGGTACCTACCCTAGGGGACACGGGGAGAACATGTGAGGGTACCTACCCTAGGGGACACGGGGAGAACATGTGAGGGTACCTACCCTAGGGGACACAGGGAGAACATGTGAGGGTACCTACCCTAGGGGACACGGGGAGAACATATGAGGATACCTACCCTAGGGGACACAGGGAGAACATGTGAGGGTACCTACCCTATAGGGGACACGGGGAGAACATGTGAGGGTACCTACCCTAGGGGACACGGGGAGTGTGTGGGCCCTGTGTGTGTGTGTGTGTGTGTGTGTGTGTGTGTGTCACTTACTGGCGATGACCCCGGCCACCGCCAGGACAAACTGCAGCTCAGGAGAGTTCTGCTCCTGATGCGTCTCCAGCTTCTTCTCCTCGTCCAGAGAGCCGACGAAGCTCTCCAGAGTCTGTCCCGCGACGCTCAGGAAGGACTGCAGTTTACCCTGAAAAATGTCAAAACACACAGTTCAACCTTTAACGGGAACCCCTTTAACCCCTTTAACCCCTTTAACCCCTTTAACCTTTAACGGGAACCCCCTTTTGGTGTTTTAAGCAGTATGTTATACTTTAAGCGGTTGAAAAATAGCAGATCTACACAAGCTCCGGTGCCGCGCTACGAGCTTGACGTGACGCTCGTACTCACATCAGCCATGAGGGTTTAGGGTTACGGTAGCCTCCATACCCAGGCTTTAGGGTTTAGGGTTACGGTAGCCTCCATACCCAGGCTTTAGGGTTTAGGGTTACGGTAGCCTCCATACCCAGGCTTTAGGGTTTAGGGTTACGGTAGTCTCCATACCCAGGCTTTAGGGTTTAGGGTTACGGTAGCCTCCATACCCAGGCTTTCATTTAGGGTTTAGGGTTACGGTAGCCTCCATACCCAGGCTTTAGGGTTTAGGGTTACGGTAGTCTCCATACCCAGGCTTTAGGGTTTAGGGTTACGGCAGTCTCCATACCCAGGCTTTAGGGTTTAGGGTTACGGTAGCCTCCATACCCAGGCTTTCATTTAGGGTTTAGGGTTACGGTAGCCTCAATACCCAGGCTTTCATTTAGGGTTTAGGGTTACGATAGCCTCCATACCCAGGCTTTCATTTAGGGTTTAGGGTTACGGTAGCCTCCCATACCCAGGCTTTCATTTAGGGTTTAGGGTTACGGTAGCCTCCATACCCAGGCTTTCATTTAGGGTTTAGGGTTACGGTAGCCTCCATACCCAGGCTTTAGGGTTTAGGGTTACGGTAGCCTCCATACCCAGGCTTTCATTTAGGGTTTAGGGTTACGGTAGCCTCCCATACCCAGGCTTTCATTTAGGGTTTAGGGTTACGGTAGCCTCCATACCCAGGCTTTCATTTAGGGTTCAGGGTTACGGTAGCCTCCATACCCAGGCTTTCATTTAGGGTTTAGGGTTACGGTAGCCTCGATACCCAGGCTTTCATTTCGTCTGCGCGAAAAATGAAAGCCTGGATTCACGCTGCGACGCGTTGTTGGGGGCTTGTAGATCGGCTATTTTCAGCATGCAACCAAGTGTAAATTCACTTATACTGGATCTCTTGTCTACTAGTCCATTTTAATTGTCAGTATATTTACTTGCGCAAGCAGAGCGCGCAAGTAATAATTCCGCCCGGGCTCTTCACCGTGACAGCTGTCCCGCCATTTGATGTGTATGCAAAAAAAAACTGCAAATCTGTGCCTGGTTTGCTGGGACCAGATTACATAAATGACCATTACGTCATCATTTAGAGCTAGTCATACGTATACTATATACATAATCAGTAAAATAAAATAGCAAATTGTGCCTGATCTGCTGGGACCAGAGTACGTGGTGTGTATATGTATATGACTAGCTCTCAATGATGACGTAAGAAATATGGTCATTTGTGTAATCCGGTCCCAGCTTGATATACCAGAAGTTCGAGAATTAAGATTATGGTTTGATACAGAAGGAAAAAAAATTATATTAAATGAGGAACCAACAGAAAAGCTTTCTTTTAATATGAACAATGTAAATGACTTAGAGACGAAAATATTATATAGTTATTTTGGGAGGATTATTGACTTTAAATTGGAAGATTCGCCGAAAACTTTATGTCGAACTTGTGACGATTCGGTCATTCGACTCGCGGATAAAGGTTACTTTTGTATTTCGTGTGATTCAATATCTGACAATTGTAAATCAGGATTAAAGATAATATTTAAAACGCAAGATATAGTAATGGAGGATCAACAACTTTGGATAAGTTGCCAACGTGATATTATTTCCGAAATGTTGGGTCAGTCAGAAGATTATTTGATTGAATTAAATATTAATAATAAAAACAAGTTTAATGAGCATCTAGATGAATTAAAATCAGAAGTCGTTATGTTTAAAATCTGCATGAAAATAGAAACAATTAACATTAAAAAAAAATGTAACTATCACAGCGATAAATATAAAAAAAAAAATGATAAAAAACAATGCAAACTTATTGATTCTTTATATAAATAAATATGATTATAATATATACATGAAAAAACCTTTTTTTTTTTAAAATGATTTTTCTTTTTTCAACTGGAATCCATGATATTTTTGGAAACTTAAAACTCTGCGAAGTATACGTGTCCTGTTTGGGAGAGATGACCTTGCTCTTCTATCCCACACCCAACATCAAATGCAGGAGAAGACAACCTCAGCCATCTCAACACGCCTTGGCCTCACCATCCACAGAGGAAAGAGCAAGGCCCTTAAAACACATTTAGTACCGGAACTGCATCAAAATAAAGGCGCTGCTTGCGCCAGAGTAATCGCCAGAGTAGTGATCGCTTCTATTTTGAAAGCCATGAACCGGAAATACTTTCTTAAAAAAGTTGACTGACAAAGTGACCTCACAATCTCCGATCATCTTAATATATTTATATACGCTCCAAAAAGAGTTCATATTTTGCGGGAGAGACGGATGAGGAGCAGAAACGCAGCGCCAGCATATCGATCCATTCATCACCACGGAGAGCGCCCTGGATGAGGAGATACGAGTCATTCTTTCCGCCGCGCTAACATGGGAGTCAATGACAAGCTAATAGTTGCACAGAGCGTTAGCATACGGCAAGCGAAAAGCGAAATGCCAAAAAAATAATAATAATAATTCTGAATATTATCATCTCGCCCCGCGTCGTTTGGACGTCGCTAGGACGTCCACAGACGTCGTAGGCACCTCTCGGTTCCAATCCTTATGACGTTTCAGGACGTACTATGTACAAAATGTGTTAAAGGACAACTTTAGTTTTTTTCAACCAAGGTTCATGTTTTAGGTTGTTATTATAGAAAGTAAAAGATGACTGTTGATTTTCTTTCAATTGCTGCTTTCTTTTGTTTTTGGGATTTTTGCAGTTTTTGACAGGGGGGGGGGGCGGGGGCATTCGAGCATGGGGCTAAATAGGTATTTCTTTACAAAATATTATGGCGATTATCTTTTTTATTATTTACTATAGTCCTAATAAACCCCAAGAAATTACATCTGGCCACAAAAGATCACAGGATCTATTGAATGTGACAAACTGACATATTGAGCCTATGACACACATGTATAAGCCTTCCCCCTATAGGCTACCTTCACAATCAGTAGATCCTGTGATCTTCTGTAGCCAGATGTAATTTCCTGGGGTTTATTAGGACAATAGTAAATAATAAAAAAACTAATCATCAAATTTGGTAAAAAAAAATACACATTTAGCTCCATGCTCGAATGCCCCCGCCCCCCTGTCAAAAAGAGCTAAAATCCCTAAAACGACAGAAAGCAGCAAATGAAAAAGGAATTACACTCATCTTTTACTTTCTCTAATGACAACCTAAAACATGAACCTTGGTTGAAAAAAAACTAAAGTTGTCCTTTAACCCATTCTGACCGGGAACCCGTTTTGGTGTTAGCATCATGTTATGCTTTAGCTATTGAAAAATAGCAGATCTACAAGCTCATAGCGCGCCACCGAGTGGCGCGCTACGAGCTTGTAGGTCTGCTATTTTTGAAAAATCGAAGAACGACTGACATTTTTTAGAATCTGATCTCAGGTCAGAATGGGTTCATCAGACCAGTGTGTGTCCAGTGGAAACCTCGTATGAATCTGATCTCAGGTCAGAATGGGTTAAAATAAACACCAACAACGCTACTCCCATTACACTAGAGGGCGACGCACTGGAGGAGATGGTAGCAAATAGTTACACCTAATAATTAGACATTTCAAACGTTCCTTCACAGAGACACTGAGATTCCACAGTTTACAGAATAATTATACTGTATAACATATTTTAATTCAGTTTATATACCTTTT
Source organism: Protomyctophum bolini (assembly GCF_963924005.1). Classification (NCBI taxonomy): domain Eukaryota; kingdom Metazoa; phylum Chordata; class Actinopteri; order Myctophiformes; family Myctophidae; genus Protomyctophum; species Protomyctophum bolini. Next base: position 30,234,901 of record NC_137885.1, read on the forward strand.
TTTTTCATCACACGTCAATGATTAATTTCTCTTAAAAAAACTAAAAAGGGATCCAGAATATATCTACATCGATAAAACTGTATTTCTTATATAGATAGAAACTTGAACCATACTTAATAATACTAGGTGTTTATATGCATAAAGTAGGTAGGTAGCAAATAGTTACACCTAATAATTATACATTTCAAACGTTCCTTCACAGAGATACTGAGATTCCACAGTTTACAGCGGTCGGAAGTACTTGCGCGCTCTGCTTGCGCACTAGTAGGCCATTTATGGCCTACTAGTGTGCAACAAGCAAGTATGCACTCGACAGAGTGCAGTTCTAGTTAGTCTTAGTTTTAGTCGTCACAGCTTAGTTTTCATTTAGTTTCCGTTTAGTTTTCGTCCGTGGAAAAAAAGGTAAAGGTCGACGAACATTTTCCGTCTTATAGTTTTTAGTCGAGGAAAAAAACAACACTGACACTCACATCGTTCAGGATGTCCGCCACGGCCTCCTCCTTCCCAGACACGCTCCACAGCAGGGTGACGGTGGACGCTCCAAGACCCACGCAGAACTCAGCCTGCTGCTGGAGCTGCTCTCTGCTCTCCCACAGCTGGTCCCTGAGAACCAGCTTCCCCTGAAACCAGTACAACACAACATGAGAACCAGCTTCTCCCTGAAACCAGTACAACACAACATGAGAACCAGCTTCTCCCTGAAACCAGTACAACACAACATGAGAACCAGCTTCTCCCTGAAACCAGTACAACACAACATGAGAACCAGCTTCTCCCTGAAACCAGTACAACACAACATGAGAACCAGCTTCTCCCTGAAACCAGTACAACACAACATGAGAACCAGCTTCTCCCTGAAACCAGTACAACACAACATGAGAACCAGCTTCTCCCTGAAACCAGTACAACACAACATGAGAACCAGCTTCTCCCTGAAACCAGTACAACACAACATGAGAACCAGCTTCTCCCTGAAACCAGTACAACACAACATGAGAACCAGCTTCTCCCTGAAACCAGTACAACACAACATGAGAACCAGCTTCTCCCTGAAACCAGTACAACACAACATGAGAACCAGCTTCCCCTGAAACCAGTACAACACAACATGAGAACCAGCTTCTCCCTGAAACCAGTACAACACAACATGAGAACCAGCTTCTCCCTGAAACCAGTACAACACAACATGAGAACCAGCTTCTCCCTGAAACCAGTACAACACAACATGAGAACCAGCTTCTCCCTGAAACCAGTACAACACAACATGAGAACCAGCTTCTCCCTGAAACCAGTACAACACAACATGAGAACCAGCTTCCCCTGAAACCAGTACAACACAACATGAGAACCAGCTTCTCCCTGAAACCAGTACAACACAACATGAGAACCAGCTTCTCCCTGAAACCAGTACAACACAACATGAGAACCAGCTTCTCCCTGAAACCAGTACAACACAACATGAGAACCAGCTTCTCCCTGAAACCAGTACAACACAACATGAGAACCAGCTTCTCCTGAAACCAGTACAACACAACATGAGAACCAGCTTCTCCCTGAAACCAGTACAACACAACATGAGAACCAGCTTCCCCTGAAACCAGTACAACACAACATGAGAACCAGCTTCTCCCTGAAACCAGTACAACACAACATGAGAACCAGCTTCCCCTGAAACCAGTACAACACAACATGAGAACCAGCTTCTCCCTGAAACCAGTACAACACAACATGAGAACCAGCTTCTCCCTGAAACCAGTACAACACAACATGAGAACCAGCTTCTCCCTGAAACCAGTACAACACAACATGAGAACCAGCTTCTCCCTGAAACCAGTACAACACAACATGAGAACCAGCTTCTCCCTGAAACCAGTACAACACAACATGAGAACCAGCTTCTCCCTGAAACCAGTACAACACAACATGAGAACCAGCTTCTCCCTGAAACCAGTACAACACAACATGAGAACCAGCTTCTCCCTGAAACCAGTACAACACAACATGAGAACCAGCTTCTCCCTGAAACCAGTACAACACAACATGAGAACCAGCTTCTCCCTGAAACCAGTACAACACAACATGAGAACCAGCTTCTCCTGAAACCAGTACAACACAACATGAGAACCAGCTTCTCCCTGAAACCAGTACAACACAACATGAGAACCAGCTTCCCCTGAAACCAGTACAACACAACATGAGAACCAGCTTCTCCCTGAAACCAGTACAACACAACATGAGAACCAGCTTCCCCTGAAACCAGTACAACACAACATGAGAACCAGCTTCTCCCTGAAACCAGTACAACACAACATGAGAACCAGCTTCTCCCTGAAACCAGTACAACACAACATGAGAACCAGCTTCTCCCTGAAACCAGTACAACACAACATGAGAACCAGCTTCTCCCTGAAACCAGTACAACACAACATGAGAACCAGCTTATCCCTGAAACCAGTACAACACAACATGAGAACCAGCTTCTCCCTGAAACCAGTACAACACAACATGAGAACCAGCTTCTCCCTGAAACCAGTACAACACAACATGAGAACCAGCTTCTCCCTGAAACCAGTACAACACAACATGAGAACCAGCTTCTCCCTGAAACCAGTACAACACAACATGAGAACCAGCTTCTCCCTGAAACCAGTACAACACAACATGAGAACCAGCTTCTCCCTGAAACCAGTACAACACAACATGAGAACCAGCTTCTCCCTGAAACCAGTACAACACAACATGAGAACCAGCTTCTCCCTGAAAGCAGTACAACACAACATGAGAACCAGTTTCTCCCTGAAACCAGTACAACACAACATGAGAACCAGCTTCTCTCTGAAACCAGTACAACACAACATGAGAACCAGCTTCTCCCTGAAAGCAGTACAACACAACATGAGAACCAGTTTCTCCCTGAAACCAGTACAACACAACATGAGAACCAGCTTCTCCCTGAAACCAGTACAACACAACATGAGAACCAGTTTCTCCCTGAAACCAGTACAACACAACATGAGAACCAGCTTCTCCCTGAAACCAGTACAACACAACATGAGAACCAGTTTCTCCCTGAAACCAGTACAACACAACATGAGAACCAGCTTCTCCCTGAAACTAGTACAACACAACATGAGAACCAGCTTCTCCTTGAAACTAGTACAACACAACATGAGAACCAGCTTCTCCCTGAAACCAGTACAACACAACATGAGAACCAGCTTCTCCCTGAAACCAGTACAACACAACATGAGAACCAGCTTCTCCCCTGAAACCAGTACAACACAACATGAGAACCAGCTTCTCCCTGAAACCAGTACAACACAACATGAGAACCAGCTTCTCCCTGAAACCAGTACAACACAACATGAGAACCAGTTTCTCCCTGAAACCAGAACACAACATGAGAACCAGCTTCTCCCTGAAACCAGTACAACACAACATGAGAACCAGCTTCTCCCTGAAACCAGTACAACACAACATGAGAACCAGCTTCTCCCTGAAACCAGTACAACACAACATGAGAACCAGCTTCTCCCTGAAACCAGTACAACACAACATGAGAACCAGCTTCTCCCTGAAACCAGTACAACACAACATGAGAACCAGCTTCTCCCTGAAACTAGTACAACACAACATGAGAACCAGTTAACCCCTGAAACCAGTACAACACAACATGAGAACCAGCTTCTCCCTGAAACCAGTACAACACAACATGAGAACCAGCTTCTCCCTGAAACCAGTACAACACAACATGAGAACCAGCTTCTCCCTGAAACCAGTACAACACAACATGAGAACCAGCTTCTCCCTGAAAACAGTACAACACAACATGAGAACCAGCTTCTCCCTGAAACTAGTACAACACAACATGAGAACCAGCTTCTCCCTGAAACCAGTACAACACAACATGAGAACCAGCTTCTCCCTGAAAACAGTACAACACAACATGAGAACCAGCTTCTCCCTGAAACCAGTACAACACAACATGAGAACCAGCTTCTCCCTGAAACCAGTACAACACAACATGAGAACCAGCTTCTCCCTGAAACCAGTACAACACAACATGAGAACCAGCTTCTCCCTGAAACCAGTACAACACAACATGAGAACCAGCTTCTCCCTGAAACCAGTACAACACAACATGAGAACCAGCTTCTCCCTGAAACCAGTACAACACAACATGAGAACCAGCTTCTCCCTGAAACCAGTACAACACAACATGAGAACCAGCTTCTCCCTGAAACCAGTACAACACAACATGAGAACCAGCTTCTCCCTGAAACCAGTACAACACAACATGAGAACCAGCTTCTCCCTGAAACCAGTACAACACAACATGAGAACCAGCTTCTCCCCTGAAACCAGTACAACACAACATGAGAACCAGCTTCTCCCTGAAACCAGTACAACACAACATGAGAACCAGCTTCTCCCTGAAACCAGTACAACACAACATGAGAACCAGCTTCTCCCTGAAACCAGTACAACACAACATGAGAACCAGCTTCTCCCTGAAACCAGTACAACACAACATGAGAACCAGCTTCTCCCTGAAACCAGTACAACACAACATGAGAACCAGCTTCTCCCTGAAACCAGTACAACACAACATGAGAACCAGCTTCTCCCTGAAACCAGTACAACACAACATGAGAACCAGCTTCTCCCCTGAAACCAGTACAACACAACATGAGAACCAGCTTCTCCCTGAAACCAGTACAACACAACATGAGAACCAGCTTCTCCCTGAAACTAGTACAACACAACATGAGAACCAGCTTCTCCCTGAAACCAGTACAACACAACATGAGAACCAGCTTCTCCCTGAAACCAGTACAACACAACATGAGAACCAGCTTCTCCCCTGAAACCAGTACAACACAACATGAGAACCAGCTTCTCCCTGAAACCAGTACAACACAACATGAGAACCAGCTTCTCCCTGAAACCAGTACAACACAACATGAGAACCAGCTTCTCCCTGAAACCAGTACAACACAACATGAGAACCAGCTTCTCCCTGAAACCAGTACAACACAACATGAGAACCAGCTTCTCCCCTGAAACCAGTACAACACAACATGAGAACCAGCTTCCCCTGAAACTAGTACAACACAACATGAGAACCAGCTTCTCCCTGAAACCAGTACAACACAACATGAGAACCAGCTTCTCCCTGAAACCAGTACAACACAACATGAGATCCAGCTTCTCCCTGAAACCAGTACAACACAACATGAGAACCAGCTTCTCCCTGAAACCAGTACAACACAACATGAGAACCAGCTTCTCCCTGAAACCAGTACAACACAACATGAGAACCAGCTTCTCCCTGAAACCAGTACAACACAACATGAGAACCAGCTTCTCCCCTGAAACCAGTACAACACAACATGAGAACCAGCTTCTCCCTGAAACCAGTACAACACAACATGAGAACCAGCTTCTCCCTGAAACCAGTACAACACAACATGAGATCCAGCTTCTCCCTGAAACCAGTACAACACAACATGAGAACCAGCTTCTCCCTGAAACCAGTACAACACAACATGAGAACCAGCTTCTCCCTGAAACCAGTACAACACAACATGAGAACCAGCTTCTCCCTGAAACCAGTACAACACAACATGAGAACCAGCGAGAGGCATCCTAACCAGATGCCTCTCGATGCATCTGGTTAGGATGCCTCTAACTAGGAGTATGAATCGGCCCTTACTCACCTCTCGTTCTTTTTGACACTCGCTCTGCATCGTCTCCAGTCTGGAGCTCAGGTGAAGACACTCCTGTTGACACTCGCTCTGCATCGTCTCCAGTCTGGAGATCAGGTGAAGACACTCCCGTTTCGTACTTATCGCACATTTCTTGGTGGCGTGAACCAGTCTGGGCAGAGAGTCACGGAGCTGCATGACCTCCGACCTTAACCTCTCCAAGTCTCCTTTCCTCACCAAGACAAAACCGTCCTCGCCTCCGTCCTGAAACACAAGAGAACACGTCCTACGATCACTAAACCGTCCTCGCCTCCGTCCTGAAACACAAGAGAACACGTCCTATGATCACTAAACCGTCCTCGCCTCCGTCCTGAAACACAAGAGAACACATCCTACGATCACTAAACCGTCCTCGCCTCCGTCCTGAAACACAAGAGAACACATCCTACGATCACTAAACCGTCCTCGCCTCCATCCTGAAACACAAGAGAACACATCCTACGATCACTAAACCGTCCTCGCCTCCGTCCTGAAACACAAGAGAACACATCCTACGATCACTAAACCGTCCTCGCCTCCGTCCTGAAACACAGAGAACACATCCTACGATCACTAAACCGTCCTCGCCTCCGTCCTGAAACACAGAGAACACATCCTACGATCACTAAACCGTCCTCGCCTCCGTCCTGAAACACAGAGAACACATCCTACGATCACTAAACCGTCCTCGCCTCCATCCTGAAACACAGAGAACACATCCTACGATCACTAAACCGTCCTCGCCTCCATCCTGAAACACAAGAGAACACATCCTACGATCACTAAACCGCCCTCGCCTCCGTCCTGAAACACAAGAGAACACATCCTACGATCACTAAACCGCCCTCGCCTCCATCCTGAAACACAGAGAACACATCCTACGATCACTAAACCGCCCTCGCCTCCGTCCTGAAACACAAGAGAACACATCCTACGATCACTAAACCGTCCTCGCCTCCGTCCTGAAACACAAGAGAACACGTCCTACGATCACTAAACCGTCCTCGCCTCCGTCCTGAAACACAAGAGAACACATCCTACGATCACTAAACCGTCCTCGCCTCCGTCCTGAAACACAAGAGAACACATCCTACGATCACTAAACCGTCCTCGCCTCCGTCCTGAAACACAGAGAACACATCCTACGATCACTAAACCGTCCTCGCCTCCGTCCTGAAACACAAGAGAACACATCCTACGATCACTAAACCGCCCTCGCCTCCGTCCTGAAACACAGAAAAACACATTAAATTCCCATTGACAATGAATGTAGATTTTACGTCAGTGTCTGAGCAAATAGGCATATTGTCTATTTTATGTCATGATGATGTACGATGATAAGAGTGCCCCACACTTCACACGGGTGTGATTTTTATGTTTATTCTTGTGTTATGTGCATAGGTTTGTGTTGTTCGGATCCTATATGTATGCATGTATATATGCAAGGCAGCTACAGTGCTCCTCATGTACCATGCAACTCTTGCACCTTATGGATATGCATTTCTGTATCTGTAAGGTTTCAAAATGTGCTCAAAGATGGACAAAATGAATGCAGAGAACATACATACCGTAAGTATTGTCTCCACAGAGCATAAATGGGTCTTAATCACCTTTTGGCCATGTCATTACTCATTATAGGCAAAAACTTTACATTTGCCGATCTGCAACAAAGCTATCAATGCAGGGTAAGCTTTGGAAATGTTTCAATAGGGCTCAAGTGGGTAAGATGATAGTATTGGTTGATGCCATCTACAGCAGTTGTTCCCAAAGTGGGGTCTGGGGCTCCCAGGGGTCCTTGAGGGAGTTCCAGGGGGTCCTCAGCTAAATGATAGTTTGGTCCATTTGTAGGCCTACACTCTGAGAGTGTACATTTCCTCAGTCAGTGGTGTCATAACTATGTTTTATATTATGTCATCATTCCTAATAGCCCTGAAAACATGACTGCCATGATGATTATCATGACAGTCATGCAGTAACTGCACCCTGTTTTTTGCGATCGCTACATTTACACGAAATCCGTATATATAAACATTCGGATTGCAAATATAAAGTACTCACTTTTTATCCCACGGGTGTTAGTTAGTTGCTGCGCCCGAAATTAGCACTGCTGCATCCCGCGTTGTTTAATAAAAAGCATTTTTATCCGAGCGCCCCGGCTACTTTTTTCAAACGGGGTTCGTTTGGGAAATCCACAGTTGCACACCGGGAGCGCACTCGCCTATTAGTCTGTATTGGTATGGCGGTCAGCGTACTTATATCGAACACACCGAGTGCCATTCAGTGCCAGTTGGGTCATCTTTGACGAGATCCACAACATGAGACGCAGGTGCATTAGATTAGATTAGATATGTCTTTATTATCCACAAGGGAAATTTGTTTTGCTCAGGTCAATCATGCATACATTCAGGACAATAAATAATTATAAGTCTCTCTCCACACCATGAAATGCATGCATGGATAGTTTGATACTAAAGGAAAAACACATGACTGCATGATAATAGCCCCATGATTGAACATGTTTTTCACAGAACGGGTTCAGTTCAGTGAAAGTACGACAGGTCAACACAAACTGCTACGAGGATAAACGCAGAAAAAGACTTGTTTCCATCAGGGTCTTCCACTTCCAATTCATCATAACATGTGTTTACCTTTACCTTTCCTTCGGGACTACAGTCTGAGGTGGTGTGTTGTTGTTGTGGAGCAGCGGCGGCCATGCTGTTGATTTAAAACTTCACCTGCAGCCACGGGTGTTACGGTGGCAATGGTGACCTGCCGAAATGTGTGACCATATGTGGACTTCACATAAGTTTACATGGAGGGTCTTTAGGAGGCCTGAATACCAGCTAGCTAGTTCAACTCTGCTAATAAACAAACGGTCACTGACATTTTATGATCGTCTACTCTACACTCTACACCATTGGCACATATTTCGGCTGGTCACCAATTTCCCCGGTCACTGACATTTTATGATTGTCTACACCATTGGCACATATTTCGGCTGGTCACCAATTTATTTCCTGTGGGCGGAGACGACACATGTGCGGTTTCCCCGCACCTCCTTCTACTACAGTGAATGGAAAAGTGACTGATAGTTAGTCTGCTTCAAACGTTACCTGCTTTTTACTAACACTAACGTTACAATTGAAGATGCCCAGAACATCGAAATGAACCTGTGTAGTTTATGGCTGCTCCCAACAGTATAGTGGCAAAAAAACGGAATGTCAAAATATCTACCGCGGTGGCTGAGACCAGAGCCATTGAGTAATGGTTGAGACAATTAAAGCAGTGAAAGGTCCTGAAAGATACATACCGTCAGTCTTACCCAATACCCAATCTTTCTGTTTTAGGAACACATGGCGGCTGTACTTTATTATACCTCAGTCATACTTGAATGCTTAGTATGATGAAAGTATGGATAATACAAGCTTTGTGGAATACTGCAACATGTATTCTGGCATGTGCAGTTATCACCAGAGAGGCAGCAAAGCCTATATTTTGCCTATATATTGTAAACTGAGCTGGTAAAATGAGGAGAAATCGTCAGTGGTTTTAGTTGTTCATATTATTATTTATTACTACTATTACTAATAATAATAGATAATAGGCTACGGATGCTGCTGCTGCTGCTAGGCTACTACTACTATTACTGCAACTACTACTACTATAATAATAATAATAATAATGATAATAATTGCGAACGCAATGAGCACTAACTATGAGACCTAGCAGAACATGTCTGTCTGTCTGTGTGTCTGTCAGTCTGTCACGCTGTAACACCACCTGCCCGCCACCAGAGGCAGACGCTCTTGATCCAGAGCGACTTACAAGTAAGACACGCAAACGCGGGAAGCGAACGCAGCTCGTACATATTTGGGTTTTGGACGTATAGCTGCTTTGGGGACTCCTTATATGGTTATGGCTCAGTCATGGTGACGTAACGGCGGGACAGACACTTGCATCAGTCACAAACAAATCACTCAGCTCCATATATGGGCACAAAAGCGGGACAGACAGACAGACACACAGACATGATCTGCTAGGTCTCATTGCGAACGCAATGAGCACTTACTATGAGACCTAGCAGATCATGTCTGTCTGTGTGTCTGTCTGTCTGTGTGTCTGTCCCGCTATCCAAATATGGAGTGTGTTGCATCAGCAATCACTCAGCTCCATATATGGGCACAAAAGGGGCCAGGTCCACTCAGCTCCATATATGGGCACAAAAGGGGCCAGGTCCACATATACCGTAACAGCGGGACAGACACACAGACAGACATGATCTGCAGGGTCTCAGCTGCGTTCGCTTCCCGCGTTTGCGCGTCTTACTGGTAGTAAGTGCTCACTGCATTCGCAATCACAAGCCCCCCCCCCCCCCCCCCCCCCCCCCACGCCCCCCCCACGGTATCTCTAGGGAGGACCCCCTAGGGGTCCCAGACCCTCTGTCTCTAAAGAGGACCCCCTCCGTAGAGACCCTCTGTTGAAGACCCCCCCCCTGCCTTCGAGACAATTAGACACAGACAGGCCGTCGCCAGTGATGACGTTTATTGGAAAACGACAGAAGTGCTGACAGACATTCTTATAGAAAAGTGACTTATTAGACTGTACAGAAATAGTGCTTCATTTGTACATGTGCGGCCATTCTAGCAGTGTTGGTGTTTTCCAAGGCAGTGTGTGTGTGTGTGTGTGTGTGTGTGTGTGTGTGGGGGGGGGGGGGGAGAAAAACTACAACCGTAAGAAATCAAGGGGGATCTTGTACATTTTCAGCTGATCTTTAGCGCTTCCTATATTCAGCCATAGCGTATAGATTTATAGGGCCCTAGCCCCTTCTATAGGGGGCGCTAGCCCCTCCTATATTCAGCTATAGTGTAGATTTATAGGGCGCTAGCCCCTCCTACAGGGGGCGCTATCCCCTCCTATATTCAGCTATAGCGTAGATTTAGGGGGCGCTAGTGTAGATTTCCGTCCTACACAAACATTAAATTCCCATTGATGACAATGAATGGAGAATGTACGTCATTATGTTACGTGATGATGATAAGACCGCCCCTCGCTTCACACGGGTGTGATTTTTCCTTTAACTAAGCATTTCCATCTGTCCGCAGCATCCCCTGGCTTAGATTGATTCATAAAATAAGTTAATGTTTAAAGGGATTGTGACATTAAAAAAAAGGTTTTGGAATTGTTCTTGTCATAAAACCTTTAATTGTGTGTCCGCACACCCCCCCCCCCCCCCCCCCCCCCCGTACAGCTGTGCCCAATTTTGCTCCCCTAAAAACAACCGTCAAACACCATTGTGAAATAATGTGTTTGACAGCTTTATATTAGAATACATTCCAAGGGTACTGTAAACAGAGACTACAGTAGGACATGTTCTAGTCATCGCTGTCTAGAAACCTGCCGAGTATAAACTATAGCTAGTTATAAAGTGTGACAGCTGTAAACTAAACTATCGCTATAGTTATAAAGTTTCAGTGATAAAAGCTGAAAAACACGCCAACCAACACACATCAATATAAATGCTTCATTGAAAACACACAACTTTGGTTTGTATTTTTCTCCCTCTATAACCATTAAATAAGAGAATAACAATAATATATTATGAATATAACTAAATGACAGTTAAACTCAGTGTGGTTTCCGACCCTCGTGCAGAACAAGAAGTATGAAAAAGGATATACTCCAGGCTCTAGAAAACTGTGTGTGTGTGTGTGTGTGTGTGTGTGTGTGATTACATAAAGTACAGTGTGCGTGTGTGTGTGTGTGTGTGTGTGTGTGTGTGTGTGTGTTCAAACAAACCTTTTGAAATACAGTGTGTAAGTTCTGGGGACAAATAATACACAAAGCTATACACATGCTAACTAACGTCACAATTAAGTTTAAGGGAAATCAAACCTATAAATAAATGACAATAATTAGAATAAAAGCATAATTATTACAGATATGACGAAACAGAACAGAATTTATGTTATTTAAATACAATGATATAATTATGTTTGAATGTTGTTGGTGGCTGTTGTGGCGTGCACTGGAGTCAGTTTCTTCCTTTGCATTTCAGCAAGTTGGATTTTGCGTTACAAATTCAAATTCAAAAAATGTAAAAAGGGTGAACCACAAAAGGCTCTTTCATTATCCAATCTATTAAGAAATCTTATTAGGAAATAAATTAATTCAGTTCCGTGGCAAATGTGAACGGGCCTTTGATCCTGTTTATGTCATGTATGTTTATGTATGATCAACATTCAATAAAGTTCAGTCAGAACAGAAACTGTACAAAACAGACGTGGGTAATAATTTAAAAGGAAATAATTACCTGTGAATGTTATCAGAATCGTTTTAGATAATGTCCCAAGGCTGATTGACTGTGTGTTCAATTCTAAAGTATAATTGAAACGTAATTTTCACTAAAATGATATGGGAGAAAAACATTGAATTGTTATTTACCAATTGACCAACAAGGTCTTGTGTTGTTTTACATTCATATACACATCGTTATTACAAAATGTATAAATAGAAAAACTGTAAGAATAACCAAACGCTTTATGTCTGAAAATCCACCTTCACTTCAGGTGAAAAAAAATCCACCTTCACTTCCGGTAAAAAAAATCCACCTTCACTTCCGGTGGAAAAAAAAAAATCCACCTTCACTTCCGGTGAAAAAAAAAAAAAATCCACCTTCACTTCAGGTGAAAAAAAATCCACCTTCACTTCCGGTGAAAATAAATCCACCTTCACTTCCGGTGAAAATCCACCTTCACTTCAGGTGAAAATAATCCACCTTCACTTCAGGTGAAAATAATCCACCTTCACTTCAGGTGAAAATAATCCACCTTCACTTCAGGTGAAAACAATCCACCTTCACTTCAGGTGAAAACAATCCACCTTCACTTCAGGTTAAAATAATCCACCTTCACTTCAGGTTAAAATAATCCACCTTCACTTCAGGTTAAAATAATCCACCTTCACTTCAGGTTAAAATAATCCACCTTCACTTCAGGTTAAAATAATCCACCTTCACTTCAGGTGAAAACAATCCACCTTCACTTCAGGTTAAAATAATCCACCTTCACTTCAGGTTAAAATAATCCACCTTCACTTCAGGTTAAAATAATCCACCTTCACTTCAGGCGCCACAGATTGGAAAGTCACCTCAGGCGGTAACTCAAAAGGCTTGCACTGTTTGTCCACAAGAGGGAGCCATGGTGTGAGCATGTAGTCCTTGCGATTCCTTTCGAAGCAAAGCGGAAGCTTGCCAAGCTTCCACGTGCGTAACGGAAGGGGACGTTGTTCAGTTGACCAATCAGAACGGAAGGGGACGTTGTTCCGTAGGCCAATCAGAGGCAATGTAAACGTTTGTTTTCTCATGCCAATATAAATTCCCGGAAAAGGTGCGCTGTGATTGGCCACTAGTCTACTAGGCACTACTAGTAGTCTGTGATTGGCCAATAGTCTACTTGGCACTACTAGTAGTAGTCTGTGATTGGCCAATAGTTTACTATAGGCACTACTAGTAGTAGTCTGTGATTGGCCAATAATCTACTAGGCAAAATTAGTAGTAGTCTGTTAAGTGCCTTCAGCACTTCCACTTGACTTGACACATCGCGCCAACGAACTGCAACAGCCAATGAGGTCGCGCCAACGAAATGCAACAGCCAATGAGGTCGCGCCAACGAACTGCAAAAGCCAATGAGGTCGCGCAAATGAACTGCATCGGCCAATGAGGTCGCTCCAATGAACTGCAGTCACTGTTTAGCACAAAACACTTCCTCTAAAATACAGAAGTTTAAAAGAACAGTCTATATTAACTAATCAAGTTCTCAACTTGTGTGCAATTTCACAAAAGTGTTACATCAAATAAAGTGTGAAATGTGAACAAGCATTGAGAGTGAGATAGACAGGCAGATAGACAGGTTAGTGAGATAGACAGGCAGTGAACTGCTGTTGTTTTATTTTCATTAAAGCTGGGCATTCTGCCAACTTCCGTTCCAGGACTTTGTCACTCTTCGCCAATAGAAGTCTATGTAGGAGAGCCTCCATTGGACTGAAGCCAATAGAAGTCTATGTAGGAGAGCCTCCATTGGACTGAAGCCAATAGAAGTCTATGTAGGAGAAGAGCCTCCATTGGACTGAAGCCAATAGAAGTCTATGTAGGAGAAGAGCCTCCATTGGACTGAAGCCAATAGAAGTCTATGTAGGAGAAGAGCCTCCATTGGACTGAAGCCAATAGAAGTCTATGTAGGAGAAGAGCCTCCATTGGACTGAAGCCAATAGAAGTCTATGTAGGAGAAGAGCCTCCATTGGACTGAAGCCAATAGAAGTCTATGTAGGAGAAGAGCCTCCATTGGACTGAAGCCAATAGAAGTCTATGTAGGAGAAGAGCCTCCATTGGACTGAAGCACGGTGGCACGCAGTCGCCAGAGCGGTCTCCTCACAGCTAGAAGGTTCTGGGGGCGTGTTCTCTTCTCCACGTCATCATTCCCCTTACACGAGGCAGGGTTGGCGAAAGGGCCTTTCTGTGTGGAGGTTGCATGTTCTCCCCGTGTCCCTTATAGGGTAGGTACCCTCACATGTTCTCCCCGTGTCCCCTATAGGGTAGGTACCCTCAAATGTTCTCCCCGTGTCCCCTATAGGGTAGGTACCCTCACATGTTCTCCCCGTGTCCCCTATAGGGTAGGTACCCTCAAATGTTCTCCCCGTGTCCCCTATAGGGTAGGTACCCTCACATGTTCTCCCCGTGTCCCCTATAGGGTAGGTACCCTCACATGTTCTCCCCGTGTCCCCTAGGGTAGGTAGGTACCCTCACATGTTCTCCCCGTGTCCCCTAGGGTAGGTATCCTCACATGTTCTCCCCGTGTCCCCTAGGGTATAGGTACCCTCACATGTTCTCCCCGTGTCCCCTAGGGTAGGTACCCTCACATGTTCTCCCCGTGTCCCCTAGGGTAGATACCCTCACATGTTCTCCCCGTGTCCCCTATAGGGTAGGTACCCTCACATGTTCTCCCCGTGTCCCCTAGGGTAGGTACCCTCACATGTTCTCCCCGTGTCCCCTAGGGTAGGTACCCTCAAATGTTCTCCCCGTGTCCCCTATAGGGTAGGTACCCTCACATGTTCTCCCCGTGTCCCCTAGGGTAGGTACCCTCACATGTTCTCCCCGTGTCCCCTAGGGTAGGTACCCTCACATGTTCTCCCCGTGTCCCCTAGGGTAGGTACCCTCACATGTTCTCCCCGTGTCCCCTAGGGTAGGTAGGTACCCTCACATGTTCTCCCCGTGTCCCCTAGGGTAGGTATCCTCACATGTTCTCCCCGTGTCCCCTAGGGTATAGGTATCCTCACATGTTCTCCCCGTGTCCCCTAGGGTAGGTACCCTCACATGTTCTCCCCGTGTCCCCTAGGGTAGATACCCTCACATGTTCTCCCCGTGTCCCCTAGGGTAGGTACCCTCACATGTTCTCCCCGTGTCCCCCATGGTAGGTACCCTCACATGTTCTCCCCGTGTCCCCTAGGGTAGGTATCCTCATAAAAAACATGCAGTGATCCTGGTCTCTAAACTGCCTCCCCCTGGCCAGCCGGGGCGCCTGATGGAGGGGAAAGGAACTTGTTGGAATAACGTGATCCTTCCGCGCGCTACGTCCAACCAGGGAAACTCCCCCCTGTCAGGTGTAAAGGAGCAACTCGTGCATTAAAGGAAGCATGAGGGTCAGTCCGTTGCTCTCCCCGTGTTGGCAGAGGAAGTGTAGCGCCCAGGATTACATTAGATAATTGACAAAAAGTGGGTTACAAAATCGTGGGATCAAAAAAATGTGAAAAGGTGTGGTCACTCCAGACTCTATTGAAGGTGAAGGTCACTGAAGGTCACTCCAGACTCTATTGAAGGTGAAGGTCACTGAAGGTCACTCCAGACTCTATTGAAGGTGAAGGTCACTGAAGGTCACTCCAGCCTCTATTGGAGGTGAAGGTCACTGAAGGTCACTCCAGACCAAACGTACTGGTCTCCTCCACAGCGGTCAGCATCTTCTCGTGAAGCGTTGAGAAGGACGGGTAAGGAGGAAGGTCCAGCCGGTTGAAGCACGTATGGGCTCTGGACGGACACGCACGCACACACACACACACACACACACACACACACACACGCACGCACGCACGCACGCACGCACACACACACGCACGCACGCACGCACGCACGCACGCACGCACGCACACACACACACGTACGTTTCATGGGTTAATACACAGTAATTCAACTCTGGAAATAAACATCTACTGTATCTATAGCTGCATGCACGTGAAGTGACGCGTGTCTCACCTGGGCAGGGAGGAGACTTTGCCCCACTTCTCCACACAGAACCGGCGAGGTCCGTTGCTGCCTCTGAGGGCCGCGAAGCCCTCGTAGGGGATGCTGGAGGTCCCTGTCACAAACTAGAGACACACAGAGAGAGAGAGAGAGACAATAAACCATGCTGGAGGTCCCTGTCACAAACTAGAGACACACACAGAGAGAGAGAGAGACAATAAACCATGATGGGGGTCCCTGTCACAAACTAGAGACACACAGAGAGACAATAAACCATGATGGGGGTCCCTGTCACAAACTAGAGACACACAGAGAGACAAAAACCATGATGGGGGTCCCTGTCACAAACTAGACACACACACAGAGAGAGACAATAAACCATGATGGAGGTCCCTGTCACAAACTAGAGACACACACACAGAGAGAGACAATAAACCATGATGGGGGTCCCTGTCACAAACTAGAGACACACAGAGAGACAATAAACCATGCTGGGGGTCCCTGTCACAAACTAGAGACACACACAGAGAGAGACAATAAACCATGCTGGAGGTCCCTGTCACAAACTAGAGACACACACAGAGAGAGACAATAAACCATGATGGGGTCCCTGTCACAAACTAGAGACACACAGAGAGACAATAAACCATGATGGGGTCCCTGTCACAAACTAGAGACACACACAGAGAGAGAGACAATAAACCATGATGGGGGTCCCTGTCACAAACTAGAGACACACAGAGAGACAATAAACCATGATGGGGGTCCCTGTCACAAACTAGAGACACACAGAGAGACAATAAACCATGATGGGGTCCCTGTCACAAACTAGAGACACACAGAGAGAGACAATAAACCATGATGGAGGTCCCTGTCACAAACTAGAGACACACAGAGAGACAATAAACCATGATGGGGGTCCCTGTCACAAACTAGAGACACACAGAGAGACAATAAACCATGATGGGGGTCCCTGTCACAAACTAGAGACACACAGAGAGACAATAAACCATGATGGAGGTCCCTGTCACAAACTAGAGACACACACAGAGAGAGAGACAATAAACCATGATGGGGGTCCCTGTCACAAACTAGAGACACACAGAGAGACAATAAACCATGATGGGGGTCCCTGTCACAAACTAGAGACACACAGAGAGACAATAAACCATGATGGGGTCCCTGTCACAAACTAGAGACACACAGAGAGACAATAAACCATGATGGGGGTCCCTGTCACAAACTAGAGACACACAGAGAGACAATAAACCATGCTGGAGGTCCCTGTCACAAACTAGAGACACACACAGAGAGAGAGACAATAAACCATGATGGAGGTCCCTGTCACAAACTAGAGACACACACAGAGACAATAAACCATGATGGGGGTCCCTGTCACAAACTAGAGACACACACAGAGAGACAATAAACCATGCTGAGGTCCCTGTCACAAACTAGAGACACACACAGAGAGACAATAAACCATGCTGAGGTCCCTGTCACAAACTAGAGACACACACAGAGAGACAATAAACCATGCTGAGGTCCCTGTCACAAACTAGAGACACACACAGAGAGACAATAAACCATGCTGAGGTCCCTGTCACAAACTAGAGACACACACAGAGAGACAATAAACCATGCTGAGGTCCCTGTCACAAACTAGAGACACACAGAGAGAGACAATAAACCATGATGGGGGTCCCTGTCACAAACTAGAGACACACACACAGAGAGACAATAAACCATGATGGGGGTCCCTGTCACAAACTAGAGACACACAGAGAGAGACAATAAACCATGATGGGGGTCCCTGTCACAAACTAGAGACACACAGAGAGAGACAATAAACCATGATTTGGTCCCTGTCACAAACTAGAGACACACACAGAGAGACAATAAACCATGATGGGGGTCCCTGTCACAAACTAGAGACACACACAGAGAGACAATAAACCATGATGAGGGTCCCTGTCACAAACTAGAGACACACACAGAGAGACAATAAACCATGATGAGGGTCCCTGTCACAAACTAGAGAGACACACAGAGAGACAATAAACCATGATGGGGGTCCCTGTCACAAACTAGAGACACACACACAGAGACAATAAACCATGATGAGGGTCCCTGTCACAAACTAGAGACACACACAGAGAGACAATAAACCATGATGAGGGTCCCTGTCACAAACTAGAGACACACACACAGAGAGACAATAAACCATGATGAGGGTCCCTGTCACAAACTAGAGACACACACAGAGAGAGACAATAAACCATGATGGGGGTCCCTGTCACTACAGTAGACACACATTTGCTATGCCGAGATGGAGAGACTCCATTGCCTTCCGTACGAGACAGGATATTTGGCCAAAATGTCCTCAGCCGATATCTGGCTCTACAAACCGGATATCGTTGGGTTAGAAGTTTCAATCCTGTAAACCTCTCCTCATAAAGCCCACTCTTTCTTTGTTTTTTTTAAAGATATTCTTTTGCGGCTTACGCCTTTTATTTTTTTTGAAGGGACAGACAGTAAGTATCTAGGCTGACAGGAAACGGGAGAGAGAGATGGGGGGGGATGACATGCAGTAAAGGCCGTGTCGGGCACGTGGAGTCGAACCCGCGGCCACACTGCGACTGGATTACCAGTCGGGTGCCCAGACGGTTACGCACCGCCTGGGCATAAAGCCCACTCTTGATTCATTTATTTATGGCAAATACTTTGACTTCAGTAAAACAATTAAACAGTCCTACTTTTTCCACCACAGCACACAGCCAATGCAAGGAATCTTGCACGCACGCACACGTGCACGTGCACACGCGCGCACACACACCACACACACACACACACACACACACACACACACACACACACACACACACACACACACACACACACACACACACACACACACACACACACACACACACACACACACACCTGCAGCAGCCTGAGTCTCTGTTCGTTGTTGAACCTCTCCACTGCTCCCCAGAACCAGCGGATCACTATGTGGTTGTCATGGTAACCTGCAGGGAAACACGGACAGCGTTATTACGATTCACTATTAAACACTCATTTATATTCACTATTAAAACACGTTTTGAGCCAAACACGGACCGGGCTATAAAACCCTGTGCATGGCCGGGCAACGGTCTTTATTATTACAGTACGCCTCATCTACGTGTCATATTTACTACTGTACCTCCTCTGTGTTGTTAAACTCATACTGCACTCTGTGTTGTTAAACTCATACTGTACTCTGTGTTGTTAAACTCATACTGTACTGTACTGTACTGTACTGTACTGTACTGTACTGTACTGTACTGTACTGTACCTCCTCTGTACTCTGTGTTGCTCCTCCAGTCTGCCAGGTCTATCTCTGCAGTACCAGCGATCACCAGCTCCAACTCCCTGGCATCAAACACTGAGACCAGCCTAGCATCCACCACCTGGAGAACACGCACGCACGCACGCACGCAGACACGCAGACACGCACACACACAGACACGCACACATGCACACATTTAGTACTTGGGTAGTTATTCTCAACCTGTTATCTTTCAAGGATTACAATTTAGGCATTTATCAGATGCTCTTAATCCAGAGCGACTTACATTAATTAAGGCAAGGACAAAAAGCATGGCAATGCATCACATGCATACAAAAGTAGTTATCATGAATCATGCGTAAGCCAAGAACGTAACAGTGGAATATCTATAATGAAACCATGCATGTGTATACTTCATGGTGCTATGTCTACATAAAGTCTAAAGGCCTAGTCATAGTCTGGATTTTCGGTGGTGAGGTGACCACCGCTCCGGTGGTGAGGTGACCACCGCTCCGGTGCTGAAATAACGCTGAGCGGTGCTGAGTAAAAACAGAGAGAAGGGCTGGAGCGGTGGCGGTGGTTTGCTCTTCACCGCGGCTCGTGACGTCATGTTGTAGTTCGGTGGTCACCTCAGTGACGTCATGTTGTAGTTCGGTGGTCACCTCA
>NC_137885.1:30263536-30266036 GCF_963924005.1 Protomyctophum bolini
AGTTTCCCTGGTTGGACGTAGCGCGTGGAAGGAACACGTTATTCCAACCAGTTCCTTTCCCCTCCATCAGGCGCCCCGGCTGGCCAGGGGGAGGCAGTATAGAGACCAGGATTACTGCAGGTGAACCTACCTCTCCTCTCCTCTCTGGGTGGTGTAAAGGTGAACCTACCTCTCCTCTCCTCTCAGGGTGGTGTAAAGGTGAACCTACCTCTCCTCTCCTCTCAGGGTGGTGTAAAGGTGAACCTACCTCTTCTCTCCTCTCCACTCAGGCTGGGTGGTGTAAAGGTGAACCTACCTCTCCTCTCCACTCAGGGTGGTGTAAAGGTGAACCTACCTCTCCTCTCCTCTCAGGGTGGTGTAAAGGTGAACCTACCTCTCCTCTCCTCTCAGGGTGGTGTAAAGGTGAACCTACCTCTCCTCTCCTCTCAGGGTGGTGTAAAGGTGAACCTACCTCTTCTCTCCTCTCCACTCAGGCTGGGTGGTGTAAAGGTGAACCTACCTCTCCTCTCCTCTCAGGGTGGTGTAAAGGTGAACCTACCTCTCCTCTCCTCTCAGGGTGGTGTAAAGGTGAACCTACCTCTCCTCTCCTCTCAGGGTGGTGTAAAGGTGAACCTACCTCTCCTCTCCTCTCAGGGTGGTGTAAAGGTGAACCTACCTCTCCTCTCCACTCAGGGTGGTGTAAAGGTGAACCTACCTCTCCTCTCCTCTCAGGCTGGGTGGTGTAAAGGTGAACCTACCTCTCCTCTCCACTCAGGGTGGTGTAAAGGTGAACCTACCTCTCCTCTCCTCTCAGGCTGGGTGGTGTAAAGGTGAACCTACCTCTCCTCTCCTCTCAGGCTGGGTGGTGTAAAGGTGAACCTACCTCTCCTCTCCTCTCAGGGTGGTGTAAAGGTGAACCTACCTCTCCTCTCCACTCAGGCTGGGTGGTGTAAAGGTGAACCTACCTCTCCTCTCCACTCAGGCTGGGTGGTGTAAAGGTGAACCTACCTCTCCTCTCCACTCAGGCTGGGTGGTGTTACAGATGATGGCAGAGCGCCGGTCCTGTCCATGGTGGGTGGAGGTGGGGAGGTGGTGTCTCCTCCCAGGCCGGATGGACATCTTCAGGTACGGGTCGGGGTTGAAGAACATGCCCTTCTTCAGCCCCGCGGCCCGGAGCTCTGGGGACACGCACGCACGCACGCACGCACACACACACACACACACACAGACACGTACACACAGACACACACACACAGACACACACACACACACACACACACACAGACACACACACACACACACACACACTCACACACACACACACACACACACACACACACACGCGCACGCACGTACACGTACACACACACAAATCACAAAATTTAACATTTGACAATTTGACAAAAAGTCATCGTGGGATGACTACAACATGACGTCACTGAGGTGACCACCGAACTACAACATGACGTCACTGAGGTGACCACCGAACTAAAACATGACGTCACTGAGCCGCGGTGAAGAGCAAACCACCGCCACCACCGCCTCCAGCCCTTCTCTCTGTTTTTACTCACCACCGCTCAACGTTATTTCAGCTCCGGTGGTCAGCTCACCACCGGAGCGGTGGTCACCTCACCACCGAAAATCCACACACACACACACACGCACACACACACACCCCACTTCAAGCCCACCTCTCACCTGATAGGGTGAAGCTGACCAGTTTTCGACAGTGCTCACTTCCTGATTGGTCGTCTGGCTGGCCCTCGCCACGCACCTAGCCAGGAAACAGCCAATGGGGGAGCGGTGTGAGGTGTGATGTCATGTCACCGTGCCAGAAACAAAGGGTTGACGTCTGACTTGTTATTCAATTATTTATTTTGTGAATCGATCGTCGATTTCCATTACAATTTACAATTTACAATTTAGGCATTTAGCAGACGCTCTTAATCCAGAGCGATTTACATTAAGCAAGAACAAAACAAGCATGGGAATACATCACATAAAAACATTTATCATGAAACATGCGTAAGCTAAGAACGTAACAGTGGAATATCTATATAATGAAACTATACATATATACTATACTATGCTATTCCATGTTATTCAACATTTCCTTCAACACAACAGAGAGATGCCCCGAGATTAACTTAGTTACGTAACTCTGTCAATGTTTACCATTATGTTTAACTAAGATTAGTTAGGCCGCAGGGTTCAAAGCATGGGGGAAAAGTAGCGGCTTATAGTCCGGAGATTACGGTACCTATTTTTTTAAATATTTTGTACACATATTTTGGTGACCATAATCTACGCACGCAAGCACGCACGCACGCACGCACGCACGCACGCACGCACGCACGCACGCACGCACGCACGCACGCACGCACGCACGCACGCACTCACACAGACAGTACAGACAGTACACACCTGCACTCCAGGGTTCCTGACGGTGATACAAGGCGTGGTCGCTCTCAGCGCTCCACTGACTCCATGGTAGTATTTGAAACACACCTTGGTCTCCGCT
>NC_137885.1:30271036-30273536 GCF_963924005.1 Protomyctophum bolini
CGCCCTATAAATCTACACTATAGCTGAATATTAGGGGCTAGCGCCCTATAAATCTACACTATAGCTGAATATAGGAGGGGCTAGCGCCCTATAAATCTACACTATAGCTGAATATTAGGGGCTAGCGCCCTATAAATCTACACTATAGCTGAATATTAGGGGCTAGCGCCCTATAAATCTACACTATAGCTGAATATTAGGGGCTAGCACCCTATAAATCTACACTATAGCTGAATATTAGGGGCTAGCGCCCTATAAATCTACACTATAGCTGAATATTAGGGGCTAGCACCCTATAAATCTACACTATAGCTGAATATAGGAGGGGCTAGCGCCCTATAAATCTACACTATAGCTGAATATTAGGGGCTAGCGCCCTATAAATCTACGCTATAGCTTAATATTAGGGGCTAGCGCCCTATAAATCTACGCTATAGCTGAATATTAGGGGCTAGCGCCCTATAAATCTACACTATAGCTGAATATTAGGGGCTAGCGCCCTATAAATCTACACTATAGCTGAATATTAGGGGCTAGCGCCCTATAAATCTACACTATAGCTGAATATTAGGGGCTAGCGCCCTATAAATCTACACTATAGCTGAATATTAGGGGCTAGCGCCCTATAAATCTACACTATAGCTGAATATTAGGGGCTAGCGTCCTATAAATCTACACTATAGCTGAATATAGGAGGGGATATTAGCGCCCTATAAATCTACACTATAGCTGAATATAGGAGGGGATATTAGCGCCCTATAAATCTACACTATAGCTGAATATTAGGGGCTAGCGCCCTATAAATCTACACTATAGCTGAATATAGGAGGGGCTAGCGCCCTATAAATCTACACTAATAGCTGAATATAGGAGGGGCTAGCGCCCTATAAATCTACACTATAGCTGAATATAGGAGGGGCTAGCGCCCCCTATAGGAGGGGCTAGCGCCCTATAGCTGAATATAGATGGGGCTCGGGGGGGGGGTTTGAGGGGGCGTGTCTTACCGATGTGGTAGAGTCCGATCCAATCGGTGGCGTCCACCTCCTCTTTGATGTCCCAGGAGATGACCAGGTGGGCGTGGCCTAGCGTCAGCTGGTACGTGGAGGCGGTGAGTGACGAGCGGCTCTCTGACGTCACCAGGTCCGCGTCGCTATTGGCCCGCTGCAGCCCCGCCCCCCCGCTGGAGGAGGAGGACTCTGATTGGATGGGGGGCGGCGTCGTCCCTCCCACGGCGCGCACCGATAGGCTGATGGATTGATAGTTTAGACTGTAATTGAGGTCATGAAACCTAAACGAAAAACTTAAAAGATAAATAAATTAAAAGGAACGTCATTCTGACCTGAGAACAGATTCTAACGCACAGAAGAATGGTGGTTCCTTAACGCATTCTGACCTGAGATCAGATTCTAAAAATGTCTTAAATCCTGACAGTTAGTGTTACCTGTGCAGGTTGTCGGGTCCCAGCGTGTACGGCCGCGAGTGCGGCGGGGTCCTCCGGCGCACCGCCGGCCCCACGCCGTCCCTGGGCCCCACGCTGGGCCCCACGCCGTCCCTGGGCCCCACGCCGTCCCTGGGCCCCACGCTGGGCCCCACGCCGTCCCTGGGCCCCACGCCGTCCCTGGGCCCCACGCTGGGCCCCACGCCGTCCCTGGGCCCCACGCTGGGCCCCACGCCGTCCCTGGGCCGCCGGACGCCGTCGGGAGGCGCGGGAATCGAGGAGGAGGAGGGGGGGGAGGGGGAGACAGCGGTGGCGGCTGTCGCCATGGTTACCACCACAGGGGGGGGGGAGGAGAGGAGGAGGGAGGGGGGGGGGGGTGATGATGATGATGGGGATGGAGGACGAAGAGTGCAGCTGTCAAACCACCTCAGGGTCTGGGACCGGATGTGAAACCACCTCAGGGTCTGGGACTGGATGTGAAACCACCTCAGGGTCTGGGACTGGATGTGAAACCACCTCAGGGTCTAGGACTGGATGTCAAACCACCTCAGGGTCTGGGACTGGATGTGAAACCACCTCAGGGTCTAGGACCGGATGTGAAACCACCTCAGGGTCTGGGACTGGATGTGAAACCACCTCAGGGTCTGGGACTGGATGTGAAACCACCTCAGGGTCTAGGACCGGATGTGAAACCACCTCAGGGTCTGGGACTGGATGTGAAACCACCTCAGGGTCTGGGACTGGATGTGAAACCACCTCAGGGTCTGGGACTGGATGTGAAACCACCTCAGGGTCTGGGACCTGATGTGAAACCACCTCAGGGTCTGGGACCTGATGTCAAACCACCTCAGGGTCTGGGACTGGATGTGAAACCACCTCAGGGTCTGGGACTGGATGTGAAACCACCTCAGGGTCTGGGACTGGATGTGAAACCACCTCAGGGTCTGGGACTGGATGTGAAACCACCTCAGGGTCTGGGACTGGATGTGAAACCACCTCAGGGTCTGGGACCGGATGTGAAACCACCTCAGGGTCTGGGACTGGATGTGAAACCACCTCAGG
>NC_137885.1:30278536-30336036 GCF_963924005.1 Protomyctophum bolini
ATTGAAAAACAGCAGATCTACAAGCTCATAGCGCGCCACCGAGTGGCGCGCTACGAGCTTGTATGTCTGCTATTTTAGAAAAATCGAAGAGCGACTGACATTTTTTTAATCTGATCTCAGGTCAGAATGGGTTCATCAGACCAGTGTGTGTCCAGTGGAAACCTCGTATGAATCTGATCTCAGGTCAGAATGGGTTAAGGCTATACTGCCTCACTCCCGAGTCTGGCTGGATAAGTTCTAATAATAAAGTCCGTTATGTCCCTTAGACTTTTATTTGTATTTATTTTTGCATGCGTCGTATTAGTCCTATTGTTGTTATTTTTTTGCTATGGTCAACATTTAACCCATTCTGACCTGAGATCAGATTCATACGAGGTTTCCACTGGACACACACTGGTCTGATTAACCCATTCTGACCTGAGATCAGATTCTAAAAATGTCAGTCGTTCTTCGATTTTTCAAAAAATAGCAGACCTACAAGCTCGTAGCGCGCCACTCGGTGGCGCGCTACGAGCTTGTAGATCTGCTATTTTTCAATAGCTAAAGCATAGCATGATGCTAAACACCAAAATGGGTTCCCGGTCAGAATGGGTTAAGAAGTTCATGGGCTAGTAGCATGATGTAATCCGACATGTGGGATTGACAGGCAATCTAAAGACATGACAGGCTACTGAAATCAACGTTTGTAATTCTGTTGTTTTGCGTGGTCAACCTAAGCGTCTAATCTCAGAAGACACTCACTGGTTGCATCAACAGAAAAGAAAGAACAAGGACACTGCAACAACTGGGCAACAAGAATACAACCATTGTAGTATATGCCAACATGCATGTACAGTATTTGTTTTTTAAATATATTTTTTACTCCCACGATTTTGTAACCCATTTTTCACCCCTGTGTCAATCAGCTAATGTGATCCTGGGCTCTACACGCCCTCCACCAACCTAGTCCCCATATATGGGGGCCAAGGGGAGAGCAACCTAGTCCCCATATATGGGGACAAGGGGACCAACCTAGTCCCCATATATGGGGGACAAGGGGAGAGCAACCTAGTCCCCATATATGGGGGACAAGGGGAGAGCAACCTAGTCCCCATATATGGGGGACAAGGGGAGAGCAACCTAGTCCCCATATATGGGGGACGAGGGGAGAGCAACCTAGTCCCCATATATGGGGGACAAGGGGAGAGCAACCTAGTCCCCATATATGGGGGACAAGGGGAGAGCAACCTAGTCCCCATATATGGGGGACAAGGGGAGAGCAACCTAGTCCCCATATATGGGGGACAAGGGGAGAGCAACGGACTTGAACTCATGCTTCAAGTTGCTCCTTTACACCTGACAGGGGGGAGTTGGGATATTGTTTTTAATTGCGCGATTTTAATTACTTGTAAATTTGGAAATCTCTCTTTTTCTTTTTTCTTTTACATGTATATACATTTTACATTAACATTTTAGGAGTGAAAACATATGTTTAGATGCCTGTGACAGCGTGTCAGCAGTTCAGACAATGCTGCTCCGCTTGTGTACGACAGAAAAACAGCCGAGGACAAAGCGTACGACGGCTCCCGACCAGACGTGACTTTTTGTCCTATACTCAAGTTCAATTTCAAGCTTTGGCGGAAATGGTAAATGCCAGACAATTGCAGGAATTTCGGCGTGCACCCATATTTTGGCGGTTGATAAATGAGGGCCATTAACTGTATATATGGTGATTTCGGGTGTGCCAGTACAGTACAGTACAGTACAGTACAGTACAGTACAGGGACCCTGTCATTTCTCAACCGTTTCGGACGTGGGAATCGACTCGGCTCCCTGGGCGCGTTCCTGGGGGTCTGGATGTTCCAGGGACCCCCAGAGACCTCCACATGGGCACCCTGGCTGTTGTCCTGTGGGACCCCCACACGGAGTTGCACCACTCACTTCACACAGGTGTGATTTCTTTATATATTTAATGCCGTTTGCTTTTTTTTTTTCTGAATAAATAATGGACCTTGTTATGAAAAGGGTTGAAAACCGTATAAACCACTGCCATAAGGGGATTTTAGATCGCCTCGTATAAACCACTGCCATAAGGGGATTTTAAACCACTGCCATAAGGGGATTTTAAACCACTGCCATAAGGGGATTTTAGATCGCCTCGTATAAACCACTGCCATAAGGGGATTTTAGATCGCCTCTTCTAAAACGGGTAGTCCGATACTTAATTCTGATTGGCTGGTTACCGTCACGTGACCGGTGTAAACTCACCGATAACCCACTCCTTCAATCACTTTGTATCAAACTGCAGCCTTGTAGCTGAACTGGGGAAGGGGAGCGCTTCATTGCTTTACAAACACATGCCGTGTGGGCGTCTAAAGCACCGCCCGGCTCATATGACTGTGAATGTGTGGCTCCAGGCAGCCCCGTAAATACATCAAGCGCTATTCTCCCGTCACATAGGCAACTTGCGGAGAAAAACAAGGAAGTGTTGGGGCTCTGGCTCGCTCGCTCTGGTGGCGCAAAGCGTAGATACTTTTGCTATAATGTTTGTAACCGTTTTAGAAAAGCAATAAGCCACTCGAGGCCCCAGCTTACCGGGTATTTTACACTGGCCCCCAGCCAGTGTAAAATACCCGGTAACCTGAGACCTCTCGTGGCTTATTGCTTAAGTATAAACCACTGCCATAAGGGGATTTTAGATCGCCTCGTATAAACCACTGCCATAAGGGGATTTTAGATCGCCTCGTATAAACCACTGCCATAAGGGGATTTTAGATCGCCTCGTATGCGAACTGTGATTGAAAAAGAAACAAATCATCCCCAACTCATAAGAATCAACTGAGAAAACGCTAATGTTTCTGAATGAGTTACATTTTCACTATAGAAACAGACTGTAACTGTAACAAACATGACAACATCGCAGAGACAGTTAACCCATTCTGAACGGGAACCCATTTTGGTGTTATAGCATCGTGTCGTGCTTTAGCTATTGAAAAATAGCAGATCTACAAGCTCGTAGCGCGCCACCGAGTGGCGCGCTACGAGCTTATATAGGTCTGCTATTTTTGAAAAATCAAAGAACGACTGACATTTTTTTTAAATCTGATCTCATGTCAGAATGGGTTGATCAGACCAGTGTGTGTGTCCAGCATGGAAACCTGGTATGAATCTGATCTCAGGTCAGAATGGGTTGATCAGACCAGTGTGTGTGTGTGTCCAGTGGAAACCTGGTATGAATCTGATCTCAGGTCAGAATGGGTTGATCAGACCAGTGTGTGTGTGTCCAGCATGGAAACCTGGTATGAATCTGATCTCAGGTCAGAATGGGTTGATCAGACCAGTGTGTGTGTGTGTCCAGTGGAAACCTGGTATGAATCTGATCTCAGGTCAGAATGGGTTAAATGGATTAGAGAGCGCTATTGCTTATTAGCTGCTGCTGTTCAAATCTGCCATTTCCTGTGCCGAGAACAATTAGCAGGAACATTGGCATCAAATGGCTTTTCCTTTGATTCTATTTATAAGTATAGTCATTAAATCAGTCGACATGAAGCGCTCAACAGTTCAGCATCGCTTCTGCTATCCTGAAGCTTCCACAGTTCACATGCAGAGCCTTCTGGACACGTAGGGTCATGCTATGACAGAAATATGCAATGTGGCACTCTGGAGTGAGTGTGGAACTATAGTGGCCCCTCTGGAGTGAGTGTGGAACTATAGTGGCCCCTCTGGAGTGAGTGTGGAACTATAGTGTCCCCTCTGGAGTGAGTGTGGAACTATAGTGGCCCCTCTGGAGTGAGTGTGGAACTATAGTGGCCCCTCTGGAGTGAGTGTGGAACTATAGTGGCCCTCTGGAGTGAGTGTGGAACTATAGTGGCCCCTCTGGAGTGAGTGTGGAACTATAGTGGCCCCTCTGGAGTGAGTGTGGAACTATAGTGGCCCCTCTGGAGTGAGTGTGGAACTATAGTGGCCCTCTGGAGTGAGTGTGGAACTATAGTGGCCCTCTGGAGTGAGTGTGGAACTATAGTGTCCCCTCTGGAGTGAGTGTGGAACTATAGGCCCTCATTTATCAACCGTGCGTACGCCAAAATATGGGTGCACGCCGAAATTGCCGACATTTTTGACATTTACCATTTCCGCCAACGCTTGAAATTGAACGTGACAACGTGCAAAATCCACGTTTGCTCCTCAGCTGGCGTACGCATTTTTTTCTTTTCTTACACAAGCGGAGCAGCATTGTCTGAACTGCTGACACTGTCACAGGCATCTAAACATATGTTTTCACTCCTAAAATGTTAATATAAAACGGTATGTGTATGTAAAAAACAAAAGAGAGATTTCCAACTTTACAAGTAATTAAAATCGCGCAATTAAAAACAATATAACATGTTTACAATGTATTAGTTTGTGCTTAATCAAACACTTGTTATGCGAGCGCACTTGTGAGATGGTGATGCGGCATATGCGATTATGATATTATTATTTTTTTAAAGGCATGAATGGACTGCACGCCTTTATTTCCAAGTGACAATGACAAGCATACAATACAGCTTGCCTATTTGTAGTAAGTACTAGCAGGCTATAGGCGTAAGGGGCTTAATCATTCACCATTTATAAGTGCTTAGACAGTTTTGACAGTTCAGATAAAAGCGAGATCATTTTCGGGGGTCGGGAGGACGGGACCGCGGCGTGTGTCGCCAACACATACCAGCGCAAGCGGCAAGCCTTCATCCATATGTTTATGATTCGTTCATCAATGATCAAATCACTACATAAACGTTGATTGTGAGCTGCCTTGACGACATGATAGCCTATCTCTCATGCAGGCATGTCACCCACAGGACTTTAATATCACAGCAGTGCGCAGTATCACGCCTTCGCCGTGCACTGCGCACGAATGGGTAAAATTAATATAGGCCAGCCTACAAACTAATTCCATTCATGGCGATGCGATGTCGATGTGTCATGTATATGCGTGCATGCGTGGACATGGCAGCAAAGCAAGCGAGGTGAGAGGAAAACAGACAGGGTAGGCCTACAACTTTATTTAATTCATGCAGGTGTTCGTTCTTTATTTAACAAGACACCAGTGGGCTTGCAAGTTGCGTGTGCTTCTGCGTGTGTGTGTGTGTGTGTGTGAGAGAGAGGTGCGTGAGGCGGGCAAGGCACGGGAGAAACCTTTTTTCCATGGTTTCCATGGTTCCCACAGGTCGTAAACATGTGTTCAGTCGCAAAAACGAGGGCGAGGCTTGATTTCATAGGGCGTGCCAGATAGATTTCAGCCGTCACATTTATTAACGTGAGAACGAAATTAAGGAAGGATCAGCTGTTTGCGATCACTTTATAAATGCCGTGGCGACGTGGGTGTACTACGAAACCTGCACTCGAATCTGTGGCAGATTTTACACTCGATTGATAAATGAGGGCCATAGTGTCCCCTCTGGAGTGAGTGTGGAACTATAGTGGCCCCTCTGGAGTGAGTGTGGAACTATAGTGGCCCCTCTGGAGTGAGAGTGGAACTATAGTGGCCCCTCTGGAGTGAGTGTGGAACTATAGTGGCCCTCTGGAGTGAGTGTGGAACTATAGTGGCCCTCTGGAGTGAGTGTGGAACTATAGTGGCCCTCTGGAGTGAGTGTGGAACTATAGTGGCCCTCTGGAGTGAGTGTGGAACTATAGTGGCCCCTCTGGAGTGAGTGTGGAACTATAGTGGCCCCTCTGGAGTGAGTGTGGAACTATAGTGGCCCTCTGGAGTGAGTGTGGAACTATAGTGGCCCTCTGGAGTGAGTGTGGAACTATAGTGGCCCTCTGGAGTGAGTGTGGAACTATAGTGGCCCTCTGGAGTGAGTGTGGAACTATAGTGGCCCTCTGGAGTGAGAGTGGAACTATAGTGGCCCTCTGGAGTGAGAGTGGAACTATAGTGGCCCTCTGGAGTGAGTGTGGAACTATAGTGGCCCTCTGGAGTGAGTGTGGAACTATAGTGGCCCTCTGGAGTGAGTGTGGAACTATAGTGGCCCTCTGGAGTGAGTGTGGAACTATAGTGGCCCTCTGGAGTGAGTGTGGAACTATAGTGGCCCCTCTGGAGTGAGAGTGGAACTATAGTGGCCCCTCTGGAGTGAGGGTGGAACTATAGTGGCTCCTCTGGAGTGAGTGTGGAAGTGCTGTGACCTCACGTGGTGGATATTAGGGATTCATCATCATCATCACATCCTGCCAACGGACCATTATGGGAGGAAACACTTTAGAAGGAGATCGCATCCCGACTCCAGATGGAAAACATGTACAAGTGCACTCATTATAGGCGGAATGTCCCATTTAACCCATTCTGACCTGAGATCAGACTCATACGAGGTTTCCACTGGACACACACTGGTCTGATCAACCCATTCTGACCCGAGATCAGATTAAAAAAAATGTCAGTCGTTCTTCAATTTTCAAAAATAGCAGACCTACAAGCTCGTATCGCGCCACTCGGTGGCGCGATACGAGCTTGTAGGTCTGCTATTTTTCAATAGCTAAAGCACGACATGACGCCGACACCAAAACGGGTTCCCGTTCAGAATGGGTTTAAGGTTTTCAAATCGTTTTTAAAATATCCAATCTACAAGATCACAATGCGTCGCGATGTTGCGACTTGCGAGCTTGTAGATCTGTGTACATCGAAATGTGTATTTAAAGTACAAGTACTTTAGTTTTAGGTTGTTATTAGTGTTAATTTTCTGTCATTTGCTGCTTTCTTTCGTTTTTAGGGATTTTAGCAGTTTTTGACAAAATGGTGTAAAAAGAAAATACATATTTAGCCCCATGCTCGAATGCGCCATTTTTTTTTTTAAATGTATCTCTTAATTTTGATCTCAAAGTGCACCAGATTGAAGCATTTTCATGGCAAATTTAAAAAAGAAATCTGGAGCTGGAGGGGGGCCTCACAGAAATATGTCGCTTGGGGCCACAACCTAGAACCGGCACTGCCTACAAGCTCGTGGCGCCACTCAGCTTGTAGGTCTGCTATTTTTGAAAATTGAAGAACGACTGACACATAGAAACACAGCTTTTTCAGAAAACTGTCAGGATGTAGGAAGACATTTTTAGAATCTGATCTCAGGTCAGAATGGGTTAAGTGAAGTAAATACAGTACAGTACAGTACAGTAGGCTACAGTAACGGTTTAATCAGCTACAGTATACCTAGTAGAGGTTCCAAAAAGAACCATAACAATGCGTCCTGTAATGGCAACAATGAGCCAAAATATGACTAATTAATTAGGCAATGATGTCATTGCATAGGCTAAGTAGCATAATTATGAATTGTATTGATTGAAACCTTCATGTATTCTCGAAAAGACTATTCATATGTTCACCCTTATGTTTGCAATGCTGCCGAGATTAGCCGATACGCGCGCGCGCGCGCGCACTCACACACACACACACACACACGCACACACACGCACGCACGCACACACGCAAAATCAAAACAATTGGGACATAATATGCATAAATAAAGCACAAAACCAAATCTACAATTAAGCTAATATACTACAGACACAGAAAGAGTGAATATAAGTTAAAAACAGTTCCATATTGAGGAGGTTTAATACCAGCAGGTTATTATTATACGAGTCCTATATATTCATATTAGGAGGTTATTATAGGAGTCCTATATAATCATTAATATATAGGCTCCATATCTCACTTACCGTAATAGAAGATTGTTTTCCAACAGCAGCGACCACTTGTTTGTTTCCGTCACTGTCTTTGATAAGGAGCTGATGGCGCTGGCTGGAGGGACCGTGGAGGGACCGCACCGCGCCGGGGCTCCGGAGCTCCTAGGCCGGGCAGCAGCTCCTCGACAACCCGCTGTCAGCAGCCTAACGGTCGGATGGATGGAGGAGGAGGACCGCTCCTATAGAACAGCCGCTGTGCTTCAAAATACTCCATTCTGTTGTTTCTTCATAATATTATTAATAATGCGTTTCTTTGTCCTGCTACGTGACAGTCAAATAATGATCAATAATCAGTTTGTTTGATCGTCGAGTCGTTTCTTCTTGTTGTTGTTTTGTTGGGAGAAAAAGTGTTCATTTCTTATTTATTTTGCGGAGCAACATCCGCCCTGCCCGTTACGAAGCTTCCGCTACCGCACCGGTGTGTGTGTGTGTGTGTGTGTGTGTGTATGTATGTGTGCGTGTATGTGTGTGTGTGTGTGTGTGTGTGTGTGTGTGTGTGTGTGTGTGTGTGTGTGTGTGTGTGTGTGTGTGCGTGTGCGCGTGTGTGCGTGTGCGTGTGTGTGTGTGCACAATTAGAGAATGTAGAATAATTGTTATTTTGATCAACGTTTGCCGTCATCTCCTAACCTAATGCTACCAACATCAATACAACAATATCTGATCCAATAGTAACAACATGCTTTAGTTTCGGGTCTGAGAGGCTAAATGTCTGAGATACATAAATACGTAACGGGCCTTGATATTTTCTATGTTCAACGACAGCAATGCCAATAACAATCTTAGGGGAGTGCATCTTTTTTCTTACTTAATGTGTACTTAATGGCCTAATAAGTACAGCAATGGAGTAAATTGATTTACTTTAGTTACACTGTCTGTCTGTCTGTCTGTCTGTCTATCGTCCTAGACGAATATATAGGCAAAATATAGGCTTTGCTGCCACTCTGTGGTGATAACTGCACATTACACTAATAATAAACTTTCAGAATTTCAGAATGTCATTAAAGAATGAATGCAGACATTTAGCAGATGTTTGAATCCAGAGTGGTTTACAAAGTCCACCATGAGAGTATGAAATAAATGCTTAAACATGTAGCTAGGTGTAATGTTAAGAGTCCACAGAAGACATGTAAATATGAAATAAATGCTTAAACATGTAGCTATATAGGTGTAATGTTAAGAGTCCACAGAAGACATGTAAATATGAAATAAATGCTTAAACATGTAGCTAGAAATAAATGCTTAAACATGTAGCTAGGTGTAATGTTAGAGACCACAGAAGACATGTAAATATTAAATAAATGCTTAAACATGTAGCTAGAAATAAATGCTTAAACATGTAGCTAGGTGTAATGTTAGAGACCACAGAAGACATGTAAATATGAAATAAATGCTTAAACATGTAGCTAGGTGTAATGTTAGAGTCCACAGAAGTGAACCTTTCAAGCCTGTTTTCTCAACTCGCTGTTTCTCTGCAAGACATTATATTACTCTATAAGCCATATCTCCACAACTGGAGGGTCAAACTGAACAACCAATATGTCCATTTGAAGCTGGGAATCCCTGCTTTCACATGACATGAAAAAAACTAAAGTTAATTAAAAAGATCCAATGACTTACTGTGTGTCACGTTTGGTCACATATATTGTGATGACAACACTATGAATATCAATAAAGAACAATATCAGACGTTCAAGAATCAGTTTATTGAACAAAAAAGCACTTTTACAAAATGTGATCATCAGAATAATGAATATGAATGATCAGACAATAACATCAGAATTATCCCACTCACAAGAGGGTCGACCTGGTGTCTGTTTTTTCCCCTCCGGGTGGCGCTAGAGCGAGACCGACCGCAGGCCGTCCAGCTTCTAGTCTGAATAATGACAATAATATGGAATTAATATTAAAATCAAAAGAAAACAAAAGAAAACCAAACAATGGAATGACTGACAGTGATTCAACAGATGAACAATGGATGATCTGAATGTCATTAACCCATTTTGGGGCGGGAACCCCTTTTGGTGTTAGCATTATGTAATGCTTTAGCTATTGAAAAATAGCAGATCTACAAGCTCATAGCGCGCCACTCTGTGGCGCGCTACGAGCTTGTAGGTCTGCTATTTTTAGAAAAACGAAGAACGACTGACGTAGAAACATAGGCTTTTTCAAAGAACTGTCAGGATGTATAAGACATTTTTAGAATCTGATCTCAGGTCAGAATGTCATTAAAGAACGAATGCAGACATTTAGCAGATGTTTGAATCAAGAGTGATTTACAAATTCCACCATGGGAGTAAACTACATGACAGTCTAGTCGACCAATCAACACGCTCACAGCAGGAAAACAAAAGGAGGGGTGCCGAGTACGGAACCCTGTGGGACCCCCGTCAGTAAAGTCAACAGGGTTTCAGTGGTTCAGTATAAAGGTTTATATACCATAAAAAAGGTTCTAAAACATGGTTTTGGCCCGCGCAGGGACCACTTGGAGGGGAGAAATATTTACAAGTACCCCTAATATAATATTTACAAGTACCCCTTCATCCTTCATCCTCATCCTCATCCTCAATCCTCAATCCTTCATCCTCATCCTCATCCTCAATCCTCAATCCTCATCCTTCATCCTCATCCTCAATCGTCAATCCTCCATCCTTCATCCTCATCCTTCATCCTCAATCCTCAATCCTCCATCCTCCATCCTTCATCCTCATCCTCATCCTTCATCCTCCATCCTCATCCTTCATCCTCATCCTCATCCTTCATCCTCAACATCCACCGATGAGCATCTTACAACCTTACATTTAGACGCCACTGGAACGGCTTGTATTAAAAACCTTTCAATCAAAGTAATGTCATAGTCAAACAGAAACCACTACCTCAGGGCTAGGAGGTCACGTTGGCAGAAACCCAAAGGGGTCTGGACTGCCCCCAAAAAAGATATCCATCTCATATGTACAACTGACACGACATAACTGACTATTCATCTCATATGTACAACTGACACGACATAACTGACTATTCGACTTCGTGACTTCGTGGTAATAAACAGAGTCTGAGTCGAGACCAGATTTCAAAGTCTTTCTTTTTTTTCCTTCTCATTTTCATCTTCAAGATGTTGTGACAATAGCCTGTTTTACAAACTCACATGCAGAGCTTGTAGATCTGATATTTTCAAATATCTGATGTCGAGGTTAAAGTGGTTGAACTGAAGTTGTTGCTATATTAATTTAACTCATTCACTGCTGTCTGCCAAGGACAACTTTTTCTCTTTTTTCGAGCCCCTCCTATATACAGCTTTTGGTCTCACACGTCTCATATTTGCCATTGACATTGTGGCAACACAAACATTAAATGCCATTGACAATGAAAGGAGAACTTATTAGGACAAATATCCGCCAAATATGACGTAAACTTCATTGACAATGAAGGGAAAGTTTACGTGATACGTAGGCTAACCAATCACATACATGCAGTTGTTAATGACGTGATGCATAATGATTGTTACTAAAACATAAGTTTCGTGTGAATTAAAATAAGATCAACGGCTTCAAAATAAAAGACTGACTGAAAGGACAAAATAAGGGGCAAAATAAATCTAGCAGTGAATGAGTGAGACCCTCTGGAACCCCCTCAAGGACCCCTGGGGGTCCCCGGACCACACTGTGAGAACCACAGCCACACACACACACACACACACACACACACACACCAGTGTTGATGTCGTAGACTAGACGAAAATTGTTCGTCGAACACCTTCTTCCACTGACGAAAACTAAACAGAAACTACATGAAAACTAAGCTATGATGACTAAAACTAAGACTAAATATACTGACAATATCGTCAACAAATGAAAACTAGACTAAAATGTTAGGAAGAGACTAAAGTGGACAAGAGATCCAGTACAAGTAATTTTACACTTGGTTGCTGAGATCACGTTGGAAATAGCAGATCTACAAGCTCACAACGCGTCGCAGCGCGACTCGTTGTGAGCTTGTAGATCGGCTATTTTGAGCAAGTGTAAAAACAGTCATTATGACGGCATCAAGGCCCGCCAAAATACATTTTAGTCGACTAAATCACCTGTAGATTTAGTCGACTAAAACTAGACTAACACTAAAACATTCCAGCTGACTAAAATGGGTCTAAAACTAAATGAAAACTATTCAAAAGTCTGACTAAAACAAAAATATGCTGCCAAAAACAACGACAGAAAGACAGACAGACAGACAGACAGACAGACAGACAGACAGACAGACAGACAGACAGACAGACAGACAGACAGACAGACAGACACAGACACACACACACAGACACACACACACACACACACGACGGTTCCAGGGGGTCCTAAGAGCAAAATGATAAATAAATCTAACCTAAAATAACTTTAACCTAAATACATCACTATTCCAAATTAGCAGACCTACAAAATGGCAGATCTACAAGCTCGTAGCTTGTAGATCTGCTATTGAAAACAAATCCTCTCTGATGTCAGTGTGTCTCTGCTTGTCTTATTTATGATGACGTCACAATGCTGTCAGTCTGCGTCAATATGTCCAAATATGGAGTTCTATGATGTCACCACGAGTCAGTCATGTCCAAATATGGAGTTATAGGATGTCAAAGTGTCCACTATTAGGCAACAGTGGTAACCATGACAACATGGACTCACCCAAACATGTTGAGTAACCATGGCGACCTGAAGTCACATGGAGACTATCTATCTCTGCTCACACAGAGACACAGAGGAGTCAGAGACCCACAACCCAAACCCAGCGTAGAGCGGTTGAGTGAAGGTGGTCTGGAAGGTGTACAGGTGAGTCAGAGTGTCCTCTAACACTCTGTAGAAGGACAGAGTCCCAGCGGGACGGTCCAGATAAACTGCTACTCTCTTGGAGCCAGAGGGACCGATAGGAAGGAGAGTCTCCTTACTATTGTGTATGACATAGTAACGGTCACCCTCCTGACTATCAGCACAGGACAGACTCCAGGACCGTTCATTCTCTCCAAGCCGACAGTCATCTCCCTTTCCTTTCCTCCTGATGTCTCCATCAGTCACTCCTATCTCAACCCCTCCACTGAACTGTACCTCACTGTAGCAGCGTTCATCTAGACTCTCTGAACTCAGGACCTGAGGCCAGACATCAAACCTGTCAGGATGGTCAGGATATGAATGACGCTGACGACTCCGGGTCACCTTCCTGTTGTTCTCAGACAGAGAGAGGACACGGTTTGCTGTGTTTGTGTCCAGAGTGAGACGCTGGAAATCTGATGAGAAAACAACACAGTACACATTATAATAATAATAATTATTATTATTATTAATAAATAATCATTCACTGAGCGGCATGCACGCACACGGTCACACACACACACACACACACACACACACACACACACACACGCACGCGCGCACGCACGCACGCACGCACACACACACACACACACACACACACACAAACTTAAAAAAGCAGATGTACAAGCTTGCAGCGCGCCACGCAATGATGCGCTGTGAGCTTGTAGATCTACTATTTTTAAACAGCCAACGTATAAAATATGGAAAAAGTGTTTAAAATGAGTGCTATATTAACACTTTTGCTGGTGACCCCCTGGAACCCCCTAAGGACACCCTGGAACCCTCTAAGGACACCCTGGAACCCTCTAAGGACACCCTGGAACCCTCTAAGGACGCCCTGGAACCCCCTGGAACCCTCTAAGGACACC
This sequence comes from Protomyctophum bolini, assembly GCF_963924005.1. Taxonomy (NCBI): domain Eukaryota; kingdom Metazoa; phylum Chordata; class Actinopteri; order Myctophiformes; family Myctophidae; genus Protomyctophum; species Protomyctophum bolini. Next base: position 30,291,948 of record NC_137885.1, read on the forward strand.
CTGGAACCCTCTAAGGACACCCTGGAACCCTCTAAGGACCCCCTGGAACCCTCTAAGGACGCCCTGGAACCCTCTAAGGACGCCCTGGAACCCCCTGGAACCCTCTAAGGACACCCTGGAACCCTCTAAGGACACCCTGGAACCCTCTAAGGACGCCCTGGAACCCTCTAAGGACACCCTGGAACCCTCTAAGGACACCCTGGAACCCTCTAAGGACCCCCTGGAACCCTCTAAGGACGCCCTGGAACCCTCTAAGGACGCCCTGGAACCCCCTGGAACCCTCTAAGGACCCCCTGGAACCCTCTAAGGACCCCCTGGAACCCCCTGGAACCCCCTAAGGACGCCCTGGAACCCCCCCAAGGACCAGTGGAACCCTCTAAGGACCAGTGGAACCCCCCATGGACCCCCTGGAACCCTCTAAGGACGCCCTGGAACCCTCTAAGGACTTCCTGGAACCCTCTAAGGACCAGTGGAACCCTCTAAGGACCCCTGGAACCCTCTAAGGACGCCCTGGAACCCTCTAAGGACCAGTGGAACCCTCTAAGGACCCCCTGGAACCCTCTAAGGACCCCCTGGAACCCTCTAAGGACGCCCTGGAACCCCCTGGAACCCTCTAAGGACGCCCTGGAACCCCCTGGAACCCTCTAAGGACCCCCTGGAACCCTCTAAGGACGCCCTGGAACCCCCTGGAACCCCCTGGAACCCTCTAAGGACCCCCTGGAACCCTCTAAGGACGCCCTGGAACCCTCTAAGGACGCCCTGGAACCCTCTAAGGACCCCTGGAACTCTCTAAGGACCCCCTGGAACCCTCTAAGGACGCCCTGGAACCCTCTAAGGATGCCCTGGAACCCTCTAAGGACCCCTGGAACCCTCTAAGGACACCCTGGAACCCTCTAAGGACGCCCTGGAACCCTCTAAGGATGCCCTGGAACCCTCTAAGGACCCCTGGAACTCTCTAAGGACCCCCTGGAACCCCCTAAGGACGCCCTGGAACCCCCTGGAACCCTCTAAGGACGCCCTGGAACCCTCTAAGGACGCCCTGGAACCCTCTAAGGACACCCTGGAACCCTCTAAGGACGCCCTGGAACCCCCTGGAACCCTCTAAGGACGCCCTGGAACCCTCTAAGGACGCCCTGGAACCCTCTAAGGACGCCCTGGAACCCTCTAAGGACCCCCTGGAACCCTCTAAGGACCCCCTGGAACCCTCTAAGGACACCCTGGAACTCTCTAAGGACACCCTGGAACCCTCTAAGGACGCCCTGGAACCCTCTAAGGACGCCCTGGAACCCTCTAAGGACGCCCTGGAACCCCCTGGAACCCTCTAAGGACACCCTGGAACCCTCTAAGGACGCCCTGGAACCCTCTAAGGACGCCCTGGAACCCTCTAAGGACGCCCTGGAACCCCCCAAGGACCAGTGGAACCCTGCAAATGTCTTCTAAATCCTGACTGTTTTCTTGAAAAAGCTGTTTTTCACGATTCTTCAAAAATAGGAGACCTACAAGCTCGTAGCGCGCCACTCGGTGATCTAGCTTGTAGATCTGCTATTTTTCAATAGCTAAAGCATGACATAGTGCTAACACCAAAAGGGGTTCCCTCCCAAAATGGGTTAAGAATAACGTGTTACAAGAAACGCCGTAATCAAATAACTTTTTGGATTGATGGCATTGATGGTTAGTTTTGCATTAGAGTTCTCAGTTACTCAGTTACTTTTCCTGCTGTTAGTTACATCACATTCAGACCTATATTTTCCTGTTCCTTCTGTTACCACAAAGGAAAATAAATCCATCCGACACATTTTCTCTGTTTCCTAAGGACACCCTGGAACCCTCTAAGGACACCCTGGAACCCTCTAAGGACACCCTGGAACCCTCTAAGGACCCCCTGGAACCCTCTAAGGACCCCTGGAACCCCCCATGGACCCCCTGGAACGCTCCAAGGACCAGTGGAACCTTCCAACCTTCCAACATGTTGCAACGCAACATGTAGTGAGCTTGAAGATCTAATGTTTTTGGCAGACAGACAGACAGACAGACAGACAGACAGACAGACAGACAGACAGACAGACAGACAGACAGACTCACATCTTGTGCAGAGGTGAGGATCATTCCATTGTTCTCCTCCATGAATCACTCTGTAGGAAGGAGAACATCACTTTGTTTAGTAATATATTAATAGAACTTATAATCAGTGTTTAACCCAGTTTGACCTGGGAACAATTCTGCAAATGTCTTCTAAATCCTGACTGTTTTCTTGAAAAAGCTGTTTTTCACGATTCTTCAAAAATAGCAGACCTACAAGCTCGTAGGGCGCCACTCGGTGGCGCGCTATGAGCTTGTAGATCTGCTATTTTTCAATAGCTAAAGCATGACATAGTGCTAACACCAAAAGGGGTTCCCGCCCAAAATGGGTTAAGAATAACGTGTTGCAAGAAACGCCGTAATCAAATAACTTTTTGGATTGATGGCATTGATGGTTAGTTTTGCATTAGAGTGCTCAGTTACTCAGTTACTTTTCCTGCTGTTAGTTACATCACATTCAGACCTATATTTTCCTGTTCCTTCTGTTACCACAAAGGAAAATAAATCCATCCGACACATTTTCTCTGTTTCCTGGTAAATGAATGAGCTCGTCTCCGTCAACAGCAGCAGCTGTACGGATGTTACGCACAAATCGGTGACCGCATGCCAACAAAATCCAGCAATCTGCTTTTGATGGCACTGGTTTGGTTTTGTTGCACTTGTGCAACATGGCAGAGATCGACAGAAGACAGAGAGGTGTTTTTTTTTCTCTTTTAAGGTTTTAGACAGTTATCCAGGACTATAATCAATGTGTTTAGAGCCGAAATAACTCTAAATATGCTAAATAAACCTTAAAGTACCACAACAAGATCTATTAGTCAAATCTTCGACTTCCATTCCATTTTTATTCAATAATAATTCACTCCTTAATGAAAATTCTTTAGTACAATGGGTCCAACATGAACATACATATACTTAGCCAGCCAGCGGCATTCCGACAGTTAGCCAGCCAGCCAGCCAGCCAGTTATATAGCCAGTCAGTAATAAAGTCAGCCAGCCAGCCAGCCAGCCAGTCAGTTAGCCAGTCAGTTATATAGCCAGTCAGTCAGCCAGTCAGCCTGCCTGCCTGCCAGACAGATAGCCAGTTAGCCAGCCAGCCAGCCAGCCAGCCAGCCAGCCAGTTAGCCAGAAAGTTATATAGCCAGTCAGTTATATAGCCAGCCAGTCAGTTAGCCAGTCAGTTATATAGCCAGTCAGTCAGTCAGCCAGCCAGTCAGCCTGCCTGCCTGCCAGTCAGATAGCCAGGGGCCAGCTTGGGGGCTTTCTCAAGAGGAATATCTGCCTCAACCAGAGCCTTTATAAAAGACAACACAAACGTCTTCCTCTCAGCAGTACATGTGCCTTGGAGAGGCAGGCAGCCAGGGTTTCAGTCCTATAGATCATACTGCAAAACTAAGGCAATTTGTTAAAACCCTAGCATCCCTATTCTGAGGGTAACATTAGTCGAAAATAGCAGATCTACAAGTTCACAAACGATGCCTCATGCTGCGACTAAGTGGGCGTCTAAAAATACTGAAGATGAATCCAACACAACACTATCGTGGACACCAAAACAGAGTGGGCACTAGGGAAAGGAGGGCAGACTGGGCACCATGCAGGGAAAGGTAGGCACCAAAACAGAGTGGGCACTAGGGAAAGGAGGGCAGACTGGGCACCATGCAGGGAAAGGTAGGCATCAAAACAGAGTGGGCAAGCTATCTATGAAAAGTTTAATCTGCAACTACATTTTATATGGGGTCCCTGGCTCCTGCTTCATCTCTCTCAGCTAAAGGTTTTTTCTCAATTAAATTAAATTCAAATTAGCTTTATTGCCTGGCATGATAAAACATTGCCAAAGCAAAAGTGTAACGACTCCGAGACACTCAAGTTAAAACAATGTACCGGTATGTAGAAATAAATATTGATTATAAATAGAAATTAAATAAAGGTGTAAACAGATGTGTTAACATTTTGAGTAATAATATCTCATAAAATATTTCATTCCCTCACACACACACACACACACACACACACTTTCGCTCTCTCTCTCTCGCACGCACATCGCATGCAGTCTCTCCAAACACACACTTTGTCCCCCTCTCTCTCTCTCTCTCTCTCCCCCTCTCCCTCTCTCTCTCTCTCTCTCTCTCTCTCTCTCTCTCTCTCTCTCCCTCTCTCTCGCACGCTGTCGCTCGCAGACGCATGCAGTCTCTCCAAACACACTCTCTCTCTCTCTCTCTCTCTCTCTCTCTCTCTCTCTCTCTCTCTCGGAGAGATGGAAACGCTGCCTAATTGTCTTTAGTTCATGTTAACCAAACCAAACAGGCTATAATGGTAGCCTAAATGTAAATGCTACTGGGCACTCCTGCTGCTTCAGACGCTCCACATTTCTGTTAGGTAATCCATGAGTGTTGGCAAACAAGAAACAACCCCCCCCCCCCATCTGAATAAAAACAGCTCACAGAATGAGGGGAGGAGTCGTGGGATGGGTCCACTGGTTAATATTACGCTGGCCTGGCTGGGTAAAGTAAACTACAACATCAACGTGTTAAGAATCCTCGGAAATTCCGCTGAGTTTTCATCGGAACACAGCGGCCGCGTATTCCGTTCTGGCCCGGTGATAACTCAGCATATTGTGTTGTATATATATAATATATATTATATATTATATTATATTATATTATATACATTATATATATTATATATATATAATGTATATTGGATTACTTTTCATGTTGTAAAACTAAACAGAGAAGACAGTTTTTGTTTACATGATACATTTGCATGTATAGGTGATGTATTGCACATTCATTGGACTCATATTCACCCCCAGCCTGCATGACTACCAACCATTGACTCATATTCACCCTGCCTACCAACCATTGACTCATATTCACCCTGCCTACCAACCATTGACTCATATTCACCCTGCCTACCAACCATTGACTCATATTCAGCCTGCCTACCAACCATTGACTCATATTCAGCCTGCCTACCAACCATTGACTCATATTCACCCTGCCTACCAACCATTGACTCATATTCAGCCTGCCTACCAACCATTGACTCATATTCACCCTGCCTACCAACCATTGACTCATATTCAGCCTGCCTACCAACCATTGACTCATATTCACCCTGCCTACCAACCATTGACTCATATTCAGCCTGCCTACCAACCATTGACTCATATTCACCCCCAGCCTGCCTACCAACCATTGACTCATATTCACCCTGCCTGCCAACCATTGACTCATATTCACCCTGCCTACCAACCATTGACTCATATTCACCCTGCCTGCCAACCATTGACAAATATTCACCCTGCCTACCAACCATTGACTCATATTCACCCTGCCTACCAACCATTGACTCATATTCACCCTGCCTACCAACCATTGACTCATATTCACCCCCAGCCTGCCTACCAACCATTGACTCATATTCACCCCCAGCCTGCCTACCAACCATTGACTCATATTCACCCTGCCTACCAACCATTGACTGATATTCAGCCCCAGTCTGCCTACCAACCATTGACTCATATTTACCCCCAGCCTGCCTACCAACCATTGACTCATATCCACCCCCAGCCTGCCTACCAACCATTGACTCATATTCACCCCCAGCCTGCCTACCAACCATTGACTCATATTCACCCTGCCTACCAACCATTGACTCATATTCACCCTGCCTACCAACCATTGACTCATATTCACCCTGCCTACCAACCATTGACTCATATTCACCCCCAGCCTGCCTACCAACCATTGACTCATATTCACCCCCAGCCTGCCTACCAACCATTGAAACATTCCAATAGAAACAGTGAACATGGACACAGTACTATTCTACTCACTGGAGAGCCTTCAGTCCAGAGAACTGCTGCAGTGCTGGACCATTTAGGACGTTGAAACGCAGGTCCAGTTCTTGGAGATGGAGGGATGGATGAGAACGTAGAGCTGAGGCCAGAACTTCACAGCATCTCTCCGAAAGCCAGCAGTTCATCAGTCTAGATAAAGAATCAAACATCAGATATTACATTATGCCTGGATAGAGAAGCATCATATATTACATTATGCCTATGGGAAGATAGCCATCTATCCCATTCTGACCTGAGATCAGATTCATACGAGGTTTCCACTGGACACACACTGGTCTGATTAACCCATTCTGACCTGAGATCAGATTAAAAAAATGTCAGTCGTTCTTCGATTAAAAAAAAATAGCAGACCTACAAGCTCGTAGCGCGCCACTCGGTGGCGCGCTATGAGCTTGTAGATCTGCTATTTTTCAATAGCTAAAGCATAACATGATGCTAACACCAAAATGGGTTCCCGGTCAGAATGGGCTATTAATGCAGTGTTTTCTGTTCTGCCAGGGCACCCTATACCTTTCATAGTAAAAACCATTAAATAAACAAGGAAAATACAAAGATTTTAAGTTTTGAAGTTTCTAGGTGAAAGTATGAAACATATAAATTATGCAAATATTGCGTGGGTGCGTGCGTCCGTCTGTATACAGCTAATCTCCGGCACCGTTAACCTGGTCGATGCCAACGATGAACCTCTGTCCCAAAATGTCCGGAAATCGTTACACACCATCTCTAATCACTATAGTCATGTGTTCAAGACGAATCTGTCCGATATTTCATATTCCATCCTAATTGGCTAACATTGACTTAGTTTGCAGGATTGGCCCGTTTTCAACGAAACGTGCAATTTACGTGAAATCTTTCACATACGTTCCTACTAGGCTGAGGAATATATCCCACTCTTGGCCTGTTATAGCGCCACCAACAGGTGGAATTTAGCAAAACACATTTTTGGAACAAAATGCCTCAAATCATCCAATTGCCATCAAAGGCATAAGAAGAAATGTCACCCTTTTCACATTGGCCTATTATAGCGCCACCAGGAGGCCACAACCTGACCTGGCCTGGTAGAGACCTGTGCCCCGAGGGGCACTTTATCTAGTTCAACATGCTGTCAATCATATTCACACTCTTCTAATAAGGTCTCACTACTGTATTCATAATATAACATTTACATTCTGGTAAATTAATCTGACCTGAGAATCTCCAGACAACAGTGAGGGCTCTTCAGTCCAGCACACAGCAGATCCAGTGAAGCAGATCCAGATTCCTGGCTCAGGTCGTTGGAACTCACGTCCAGATGTTTTAAATGTGAAGGATTGGAGCTGAGAGCTGAAGCCACAACTCCAAAGTGTGTCTCACCGAGGCTACATCCAACAAGTCTGTGAATACACAATAAATACATAATCTGACATTATTTAAACAAATCATACAACAGGCATAGTTCCGACCAGACAATCTGATTGGTTGAAATAGTCTCTCTGGCTGTGCTCAAATTAGAATGCCAGCTACCAGCTCAGCAGAGCCTGCTAAGCTATAGTGGCTAGGCTATCTGTGTGCGTACGTTCCTGCCTCCGTGTGCCTGCGTGTGCGTGTGTTACTAACCTTGCTTTTTTGAAGATCCTCACAGCTGGGATGAGTCTCTGTCGCCCCGCCTGGTCTGTGTTGTATTTGTCCAGGTCCAACTCTTCCAGAACCTCCTCTGACATCTGCAGCATGGAGGCCAGAGCTGAACACTGGGTCTCAGAGAGTTTCTTCCCTGAGCTGCTCTCTGACTCCAGGTACTGTTGGATCCCCTGACTTACTGACGGGTCGTTCATCTCCATCAGACATTGGAATATGTTGATGCATCTGTCAGGAGAGCAGCCACGGACATTCATCTTCTTCAGGTTGTTGATGGCTCTCTGGATCTCCTCTGTACTGTTCTCTGTCTGACCCAGCAGACCTCCTAGCAGACTCTGGTTGGACTCCAGCGAGAGGCCATGAAGGAAGCGGGCAAAGAGGTCCAGGTGGCCACTCTCACTCTTCAGGGATTTTTCCATGGCTCTCTTCAGGAAGTCATCCAGGGTCATTTCTTCTTCTCCTCCCAGGAATGTCTTCAGTACCTCCATGTTCTTCTGTGTGAAACAGTGGAACAGGTAGACTGCAGCCAGGAACTCCTGGATGCTCAGGTGAACAAAGCAGTAGACTGCTTTGTGGTAAGAAGCACCGTCTACTCTGAAGAATGATGTGCACATGCCTGACTTTAGCACGGCCTTGTTCACATCAAGACCACAGGCTTCCAGGTCTTTCTGGTAGAACAGGATCTGATCTTCGATCAGTTGGTTAAATGCCAACTCGCCCAGCTTCAGAATGAACGATCCTTCTGCCTTCATGAGCTCCTCTTTTATCTTTTCCGTCATCTTATCTGATTCACCATACTTCTTCTCCATCTGCTTCATCATAGTCGTCAGGAATTCACAGTACATCTGAACCAGGGTCTCAGGGAGCTTGTCTTTCATGTTTCTGTGCTCCACAATAAAAGCAAGGATCCAACAGAAGACTGGGATTTCACACATAGTGGAGAGGATCCTTGATTTCTTGATGTGTGAGATGATTAAGCTGGTCATGGAGTTGGCCTTGTTCTCATCATTGAAGATCTTCATGAACCTCTTCTTGAAGTACTCCCTCTTCTGGTCATCTGTGATGAACCCTCTTATTTCTGTCATCCTGTCAACAAGGTCCAGTCGATCAGGGATCTGAGCCACTGCTGCAGGCCGTGAGGTGATCCAGATGCGAGCGGAGGGAAGCAGTTCACGCTTGATCAGGTTTACAATCAGCTCCTCGACCGGCAGGGATTCCTCAACATTCGTGATGATGGAATCTTTGGATTTTTTTTTCTCGAAATCCAACTGAAGCCTGTTTTCATCTAGCCCATCAATCATGAACATGACTTTGCAGGGACATGTTTTGTAGTTGTTTGACTCCTGCACTATTCTGAAGATGTCATTCAGTGCTTCTTCCGTAATCCCTCTGGTTTCCTTGACACATTCGTGAAGTAGCTTCGCCAGAGAAAAGCTTTCTCCCTCGTGAAGATTTAACTGGCGGAACGTCAATGGGAACACGAGATGGGGGTCTCGGGGGAAACGGTCCATGGTCCAGTCGTGAATAAATTTGTGTAAGAGGAAGGATTTTCCAATTCCTGCGACACCAACAGTGAGCACTACACTTTCATTTATTCCAGAATTATACAATTCACAGAGTTGGATTGGTTCGTCCAGTCCTGCCCTGTTCATCTCCATCTGTCTGACCTCATGATACCTATGCATGCTTGTGAAGCTGGTGTTTATGTTGTAGATCGGGACACAGACGTCGTCAAACTTCATCTTGGACTCATTGTCCAATTTTACACATAGATATGTGTCTTTCATCTTGTTCTTGTAGCCAGTAATGGAACCGCCTGTTATTTTCACCAACAGATCTGTAATGAACAAAGCAATTCTTAAACAGCTTCAGGAGAAAGAGATCTGCCAGATCAAGCTCTACAAAACAATATAACATTTACCATTTCAATCAGTCAGTCAGTCAGCCAGCCAGCCAGCCAGTCAGTCAGTCAGTCAGCCAGCCAGCCAGCCAACCAGTCAGCCAGTCAGTCAACCAGCCAGCCAGCCAGCCAGTCAGCCAGACAACCAGTCAGCCAACCAGCCAGCCAACCAGTCAGCCATTCAGCCAACCAGTTAGCCAGTCAGCCAGCTAGCCAGCCAGACAGACAACCAGTCAGCCAGCCAGCTAGCCAGCCAGCCAGACAACCAGTCAGCCAGTCAGGGTTCTTAAAACGGTCTCAACATTATAAGCTTAACATGTTTTTTATCAATGTTGTTAAACTCTAAGTCTGGCTGAATTAACTGGAGAGCTTCTGATTCCCAGAAGGCCTCTCTACCATTCAGATATGTCTGCCCCTGTTTCTGTATTCCACACAGTCAGCTCACCTTCAGCTGCTCCTGTAGACGTTGCACTTGACTTTGGTGGGTCAGCGGCTGTAGCTCCATGCTGGTCTGATGTCAGAAAAGACAAAAGTCCAAAGTAAGAGCTTGAACAGATCTACAAGCTCACAATATTAAATATAAAAGGTTTTAAAGTTAAATCTACCCTAAGCCTGCAGTGCAGACAGCCTGTTACATGTATTTTTCAGAATGGACAAAAGTATTATAATTTTTCAATACAGAATGAGATCATATTGACACATCGGTAATATTGGTTATCAGCCATAACAGCAACATTAAAAAATTTTTTAAGAATTACTTTGGACATATTGTAAACGTTTTCACTTATGAAATCCCAAAGGGGATTTATCTTTCTTTGATTAAAAGGATCCCTGGCCAGACAAATATGCCTTAAAACACTATACTTGCCCTCTATATCTAAAAAAATAAAAACACCTTAAAGCTGAGATGTGAGACAGTGATTGGTTAGAGTGGAGACATCATCATATTGGGTCCGTCTCTCTGTGTGTGTGTGTGTGTGTGTGTGTGTGTGTGTGTGTGTGTGTGTGTGTGTGTGTGTGTGTGTGTGTGTTAAATTAGACATTAAAGGTATATTCAGTGATTTCACTTAATTCAAATATCACTTCTTTTTTTGTTTTGTTGTGATAATCCTCTCTACTATAGAGTGTGCTGACCATATAAGGAGTTCCTCCCTGTCCCCAGTTAACCCCTGGGGGTCAAAAAACCTTAGGTTTCGTTTTTGGTTCTCTATCCTGATTGGATGAAAGCTTGGGTCCCAAGGCAAAAACCAAACCTAAGGTTTTTTGAGTGAAATCACTGACTATACCTTTAAGATAAACTTTTCATGCTTTCAATGAATTATGCAGTCAAAGTAGACGTTACATCCACCTGGCACAACAAATACAATTAAGCGCCTTTTCTTTACTTTCTTACCTGGCAGCGCAGCAGAAGGATTCCATTCCTTGAGTTGTGGATACGTGACGAGAATCTCTGGATCTTTGAGAAGTGTAAGGAACTGAGATGAAGTTCCCTCTCCTCTACTAATCACTGTATCAATAAGCTCAATACAAACAGCTTCTGGCTGCGCTGTATGCTTCAGTTTATTATAAACTCTGTCATCAATAATTCCCTTACACTGAGCATGCTGTAGAATGAGGAGATCTGATCTGAGCCACTTGATCAGTTCCACCTTGTTGGCCACCAATATGTCCACAGAGCCCTATAGGATGAGTAGCAGGTGGTATTATTTTCAATATGCAAATTAATTGTATTAATGAACCTTATTTTGAGCTGCTATTTGCCAGTAAACCAACCTGTAGAGGATCTCCGTGAGAGGAAGCCATGGTCTTCTCTGGATGAGGCACAGCTGTTGAACAAAGAAGAAATGTAACCTTTTCTCATTGGAAGGAGTGTAAACTCCACCTCATTGGACAGAACTCACTGGTCCTCATTCACAACGGCGTGTACGCTCATAACGTGACGTTACGCGAGCGGAGCGTAAGCGGACAGGCATTTACGTGGATTCCCACATTGCGTGGGAATTCATGGCCATCTCCGTGAACTTGACGGTGACGTTGGTTGGTCGGGAACTCTGCACATAGCTACGCCAGCTCTCATGGTAGTGTAAAGGCCATACGCTTGCGTAGAAGGCTTTAGTCTTCATGCTGAATCAATAAAAGGTTCCCAAATCTCAGATAAAATATGTAGGCATGTGTCCCCAACATTGGTCAGCACATAAAAAAATGATATAGCCTATATGAAAGCCAAGTATCACTTGTGTATGCCTATATGCATGCATTCTATAGGCAAGTTTGCCTAGAGTCCAATACAGAAACTGCCCCAGAGCCCGACACCTTTTTATTGATTTATTAGGATATTTCTAGCATGCACGATTGCGCTTCACTCTCGGCAGCAATGCGTTGTGAACGTGTAGATCGGCTCTCGCGGACTCACGCTGCATGTTTAAAAAAACCTCACAATTATAATAAGAACATATACACTTATCTGCATTCTGCACTGTACGAATCCAACGTTGTTTAGTGTAGTAATGTCTGCAGTAGGCCTATTTAATTTGTTTCGTTATGGAGCTCCTTTGAGTTATTAATATAACGGCGCAGTGAGCCCGGCCCCGACAGAACACGGCCCGGCCCGACTGGCTTTTAGCTCTAATCAATGCATTCTATGGTTCACAGACATGCCGGTCTGACAGACAGACAGCAGTCCACATTATGGCATCAGCGCGTGCAATTCGGCCAGTCATAGTTTTAAGCCAGCTCACCTTCATTCATTATAATATGGGCTACTGTAGCTGTGTAGGCTGTAGGCTACTGTAGCTGTGTAGGCGGTAGGCTGTAGGCTGTAGGCTACACCCTAACCCTAACCCTGTAGGCTACTGTAGCTGTGTAGGCTGTAGGCTACTACATTGATCTCATCTCTACTGTAGCTGTGTAGGCTGTAGGCTACTACATTGATCTCATCATGAGATCATTGTTTGGTGCCAAATGTCCCGTGAATCATTTTAATATGACGACATCATGAAATTAACCTGCCACTGACAAAGAGGATATAGGCTACCCGCCGTATATGGTTGACATTTTAAATAGCTATATGCCTATGTGTCCATGATCAGAACAAATCCATTTGTTCACTGTTGTATATCATTTAAAGCTTGGGAATCCTGCAGGCTATGATGACGTATTTCGATATTTCCTGTTGCCTTATATTGTGTAGAATGGACGTGGATGTTCCATCTAACCAGGCGACACCAGGCCAATAGCTTGGGAAAAATGCAGAAAGGATACACTCGGCGATCCACACAAATTAAGTGATTACACCAGCTTCCCTGAATAACACGGGATATATCCCGATTTCATTACGCATCTGTTATCGCATCATTTCCACTGTGGCGTTTTTCTCCTTTGTGACTGAGGACAACTGGGTCTAAATGTTGTGTAAACTCCACATCAATGGACAGAACTCACTGGGTCTAAATGTTGTGTAAACTCCACATCAATGGACAGAACTCACTGGGCCTGATTCATTAAAAAGAAATACGCCACCGTTACACTGTGGCGGAAACAGATATCGTATTTATCCGTCCGATCAAGCTACGTTGAGATGACGTGTTATTCAGAGAGCGGTGTGTACCACAGGTGCGCTGGCGTATCGCAGGTGTATGTCATACTGAATGCAGCCGGTGCAAAGTGATCGGAAAAGCACCCGACAACCTCATCTGCATTGATCCACGCCCCATATCGCACCATAAAAGGCTTCAAGCATGACTCAGCAGACAGCAGTTTGGTCTGTCAAAAAAAGAAAAAAGGCTTTGCAGCCGCAGACTATATAGCGGGCAGCGGCTTCACAAATTACAATAAAAATGATTGCTGGAAAGAAATCAAAGCCGCGGTCACTGCTATGAATATAGCCCGCACTCTATTAATGTAATAATTCTACACATGTAGGAGCAGGACAGTTAGGGCTTTTATGTTATGTCGTTTTTGCACCATTGTATATTACCACTGTAGGCTACTATATATGTACAAACTGACATCAATCCATCAAAGGACACCAAATGAAATTAAAAGATTTCCAAGCTTACAACGGTGCGTGCTCCGCTGAAGCAATATAATTATAATTTATTTAATTAAGTTCGGGACCAAGGCGGGTGCTCACTCACACCTTTGCAGAGGTAAAACATATCCGATATTTAAAATATCGGATAGCCTATGTCAATGCAAAAGTCGTCTTTTGAGAGAGAGCTAGAGAGAGAGAGAGAGAGAGAGAGAGAGAGAGAGAGAGAGAGAGAGAGAGAGAGAGAGAGAGAGAGAGAGCTAGAGAGAGAGAGAGAGAGAGAGAGGGAGGGGGGCATGGGCCCTCGACACTGTTTGCGCGATAAAGAACAGTAGCCTATACATTCATAACTCATAAGTGAATAAGTATAGGCCTACCTCGTATAGGCCTGGGAGTGGGATCCTCTTGTCTGAAGAAATTATAATCCAGTGAGTTTATCCAGTGAGTTAAACTATTCTGTGTGTGGCATCCATGCATGTGATCAATATCAATATACATTATTATAAAGTCTGTCCGTCATGTTTGTGAAGCGCGAGTGGAAGTGAGCTGGCTTAAAACTATGATATGACTGGCCGACTTTCAAACACGCTGATGCCATTCATTAGGCTAATGTGGTCTTCTATTTTTTATATAGGGCTATATAGCCCTATTCATTTTCCAATGTGATAATAATTATGTTCTATGTTCATAAGCCTATGTTCTTATTATAATTGTGAGTTTGTTTTTTAACAAATCTATATCTACAAGATCTACAAGATCTACAAGCTCACAACGCGTTGCACTGCGAGTAGAAAGCTGTCAATCGCGCATGCTATAGTAATATCCTAATGAATAAATAAAAAGGTGTCGGGCTTGCAGGGGCAGTTTCTGTATGGGAAATGCATGCATTTAGGCATACAAGTGCACTCAGCTTTTATTATATAGGCTATCATTTATTTTGTGCTGATCGACCAATATGTTGGGGACACATGCCTACATATTTTATCTGAGATTTGGGAACAATGTATTGATTCAGCATGAAGACTAAAGCCTTCTGAATAAATCTATATGCATGTGTATGCTTCCGCAAATATCTCCGCCACCTAAAGACGTCCCGTAGGATTTGACGGAGTTTCCGACCAACCTATGTGAGCGTCAAGTTCACGGCCATTTCCATGAATTCCAAATCAATGTGGGAAATCCACGTAAATGCCTTTCCGCTAGCTTCACGTCATGTTATCATCGTAAACGCCGTTGTGAATTTGGCCCACTGAGTCTAAATGTTGTGTAAACTCCACCTCAATGGACAGAACTCACTGGTCCTCATTCACAGAGGAGAAATACGCATGTAAAGGTGATGCGTATTGATATCGTATTCATCCGAACGTTGAAGCTACGAATTTGCTACGAAAACACACACACACACACACACACACACACACACACACACACACACCACACACAGTCAGCTCACCTTCAGCTGCTCCTGTAGACGTTGCTCTTGACATTGGTGGGTCAGCGGCTGTAGCTCCATGCTGGTCTGACACAACTATTGTTGTTACAGAAGAGACAAAAGTTCAAAGTAAGAGCTTGAACAGATCTACAAGCTCACACTATTAATATATAAGAGGTTTTAAAGTTAAATCTGACTTCCCTAAGCCTGCGGTGCAGACACCCTGTTACATGTATTTTTCAGAATGGACAAAATTATTATAATTTTTCAATACAGAATGACATCATATCGACATCGGTAATATCGGTTATATCGGCCATAACTGCAATGAATTATATCGGATGTCGATATCGGCCAAAATGTCGTACGTCCTGTGGCCTGTCCGGCCCTCATGGACTGTATGGTCCTTTAAGTATGTATTACTAGTGTTAGGCCTTACCTATATACCATTATATACCAATTATTGTTATTCTTTCTTCAAATGTATTTGTCTTTTTGGTATTCTTTTTTTTTGCTGTCAATACTGCTGAAATGCAGGTGAATGTCGCAGTTCTATGTCATAATTATGGATGTGCTCTGTGTAAAGAACAAAAAAAACAAAACATCTCTGCTTCGGGGGGGGGGGGAGGGGGGGCTTTGCATGTTGGTGGCCCAGGGGCCCTTTATATCTAGATCCGCCTAAATCAGTTTAAAATACATCTATTCATAGAGTCAATAATCAGTTTATAAGACATCTATTCATAGAGTCACTAATCAGTTTATAAGACATCTATTCATAGAGTCAATAATCAGTTTATAAAACATCTATTCATAGAGTCAATAATCAGTTTATAAAACATCTATTCATAGAGTCAATAATCAGTTTATAAAACATCTATTCATAGAGACATTAATCAGTTTATAAGACATCTATTCATAGAGACAATAATCAGTTTATAAAACATCTATTCATAGAGACATTAATCAGTTTATAAGACATCTATTCATAGAGACAATAATCAGTTTATAAAACATCTATTCATAGAGACAATAATCAGTTTATAAGACATCTATTCATAGAGACATTAATCAGTTTATAAGACATCTATTCATAGAGACATTAATCAGTTCATAAGACATCTATTCATAGAGACAATAATCAGTTTATAAAACATCTATTCATAGAGACATTAATCAGTTTATAAGACATCTATTCATAGAGACATTAATCAGTTCATAAGACATTATCAGCTCACCTTTAGCTCTGCCTGGAGCTTTATGCTGGAGATGAACATAGAAGAGAACAGATTAGATGAGACACACAAACAACTGAGGAGGCCTTTCTATTTCTTTGAGGGTCCCCTCCTATGTGTCCAGCTTTGAGGGTTTGTGTAAACACAAACATTGTGTAAACACAAACATTGAATGCCATTACAATTTACAATGTAGGCCTTTATCAGACGCTCTTAATCCAGAGCGATTTACAGTAAGCAAGAACAACGGCATGGTAATACATCATACATACAATAAATAGTCAGTTAGGAAGCTAACAGTGGCTGGAAAATATGTAGCCAGCCCAGAAAAACATTTTTCGACACTGGGGCACTCTCTGTGCTGTGGTCTGAACGTTTAAACGCATTCTAGATAGATAGATAGATTTATTTATTTTTGTGTCATGCACCAAAGGCGCCCAGCCCACATGGACTTACAGGACACACCATAACAGAACCCAGTGCTGTCAACTCAGTGCTGTCACTTGGACGCTGTTTGTCGCTCATCTCGACGCGCTTGCTACTACGTTTTTTAACAGTTTCCACTCATCTATTTTATACCAAACTTCTGGATTTTAGCCTGGTGACCTACATCTTTTTACTAACCCTGCAATCCCAGCGATCGGCACTGCTGATCACTCAATTTTACGCAAGTATCAGACTGTGTTGTTGCTGCCTGCTAGCTGGCGGAGGTTTGTTTGTAGCCTTGGTGCCAGCTAGTTTGGTGGCTTGTTTAGCTGGCTCGTTTTTTGAGCCTAGATGCTATCATCTCAACAGTCTGTTGGTGGTTATAGTGGACAGTCAGTACTCACCACTTCCATCAAAATGCCTGTCATGACAGAGGAATTATCCGCCATCAAAAGTGAGCTCCGATCCATATCGAGCCTGGTTAAAGACCTAATCCAGCGGCAATCATTCCTCCAGGGCCGCTTAAAATCCTTGGATCCCCCGGGTGCCGGCGCTGTACCCGGGATGTCTGCCACGGCTGCTACCATGCCGGGGAGCAGTGCTTCGCACGCCGGTAAGCACAAACCGCGGCCCGTATGCGCTGACTCCTGGGCCTCCGTGATGAAAGGAAAACATCCGAGGCTGGCATTTCCTCTTTTCGACCCGTCTGGGTCGGAGGCATGTAGCATGGCCGACATTTTCCCGTGCTCAAACTCATTCGCACCATTACAGGAGTCATTGGCAAACTCCCCCAGGAATCCTCGGCACCCGGACTCGCTGCTACCCCGGCCGTTGAAGCGCGCGGGACCGGACTCCTCCTCGGGCTCTTCACCTGGCTCCACCTCCACTCCCATCCACAGAGACAATGGTGGTCGTGTGACTCGTGTTGGAAAGCGGCCCCGACGACTCTCACCCAGTGTGCACAGGCCAGATATCTCCCAGTCCCTCTCAATCATTCACCCAGCACGAGGAGCAGTGCCCACCGCTCCCAGTCGAGCACCCCCTCCCCCCCTCTCATCAGATCCTGCCGTGTCCCCCCCGCTGTCATTGCACACTAGATCTGCTGCATCAATCTCAGCTAATAACAGCAACTGCCCCCGTACCCCTCCATTGGAATATTTAATTTTGGGTGATTCCATTGTTCGTGGACTTTCTGTGCCCCATTGTGTTACTTTTTCCTTCTCCGGTGCGAAAATAATTGATTTGATCCCTCACATTCCTGTCATTCTCAAACGTCACTCCTCCATTCACACAGTAATTATCCATATAGGCACAAATGACATCAGACGGCAGCAATCCTTCCAGATGTGGTCCGACTACGAGTCCCTAGTAGGTGTTATCAATTCATTAAATAAAACCTGCATCTTCCTTGGACTAATTCCCACCCTCCTCCGTGGTCCCGAAAACTTTAGCCGCATCATGGGCGCAGACAATTGGCTGCGTAATTTCTGCCATGCCTGCGGGCTTGGCTATATCAATAACTTTGATGACTTTTGGAAATCCCCATCACTATATCGTGACCAAATACACCCGAATCACAAAGGTATTAAAATCCTGGCAAAAAACATCACGCAGCACCTCTCTGTATGACATCAGTTAAACCCTGCACCTAGTCACATAGCCCACACATTTTCCATTCCTGTTATTATTTCCCATAGATTAACACCAGTCATAGATGCATCACCAGTTAACAGCAAGCCTGTAGGAGCAAGCCTCAGCAATATCACACCACTCATTTCATCCCACCAGCATGGGCCCCCCAGATCTATAAACTCAAACTTATTATCCATCCCAATGGCCCCCACCACAGTTAATCTGTCACCACCAGTCCAGCTAAACCTTGCCCTATTTAACATAAGATCAATAACTAACAAGCTCTCCTCAGTTAATGATATCATTATAAAAGAAAAACTTGATATCATCTTTCTAACAGAGACATGGCTTGGCTCCGACGGAGCTATACTATTAGCAGCAGCTTGCCCCTTAGATTACAGTTTCATTCACTCTGTTCGCAAGGCTAAGAAAGGAGGTGGACTGGCAAAGAAAGGAGGTGGACTGGCAATAATTTTTTCAGACACGCTAAAATTCAAGGCTCTGACCCTTGGCAGCTATAAATCCTTTGAATACCAGGCCACTATACTACTTGGTCAATCCTCTATGCCAATGATTAGCATTTATCGCCCGCCAAAATGCAGTAAAGCAATATTTCTAACAGAAATATCAGAACTTTTATCTATCTGCTCCACTAACTATGATAGAACTCTTATCTCTGGCGATCTTAATCTTCATCTGGATGATGTTACAGATACTGTGGCTATGGGCTTCCTAGAGTTATTGCACTCCTTTGAGTTTATCCAACATGTTGTTGGGCCTACTCATAAACATGGGCACACTCTGGACCTGGTAATTTCTAAAGGGCTGAACATCATTGTGGAAAGGACTATTGAAAGGCCTGAGCTATCAGACCACTATTTGCTGTGTTTTAATATGACTGTCACTGAACTAGAGAAAAACATCACTGAATATACTATAAAAAAGCGTTTTTTTAGCCCTTCTGCAGCCGATGAGTTCTCTCGTCATCTGGGCCCCCCCCTGCCCGATACCCCCCCAGTGAATGATATGGTTCAAATTTTCAATCTTAAACTAGAGTCAGCTCTCGATATAGTGGCTCCTTTTAAAACAAAAAAGAAACATAACACCAGAATAACACCTTGGATAAATGAGCATACCCGCTCACTGAAGCAAGAGTGTCGTAGAGCCGAGCGAGCCTGGAGAAAAAACAAACTCACCAGCAAACTAGAAATTCTTAAAAAATCAACAGCCGCCTATAACAAAGCCCTGCGTCTAGCAAGGCAGGCATATTTCTCTGGCATTATAAATGAGAACAAGAAAAATGCCAGAGTCCTTTTCTCTACCATTGAACGACTTATAAACCCCCCCCAGTCCTACAAGCAGTCATTCCCGGCCTCTAAAGCTAAGTGTAATGAGTTTGCATGCTTTTTTGATAACAAAATATTTAACATTAGAGCCGATATTATGAATGGTGCTGCTGCTAGCACAAACCTTCAAACAGCAGCTAATGGTCCCAGGGTAGATCTCCCCAGGGGGAGCCTATTAACGTTCTGCGAAATTGATGAAGACGAACTCCGCAAAACCATATCACAGATGACATCATCCTCCTGTTCATTGGATACAATTCCCACCACCTTTCTCAAAGAGGTCTTGGACAGTGTGATTGGAGATATACTAAAAATTGTAAACAGCTCTCTACAATCAGGTGTCTTCCCAGACTCACTGAAGACTGCTGTAGTTAGGCCCCTACTCAAGAAACACAATCTTGATCCCTCCGTTTTGGGTAACTATCGACCCATTTCAAATCTACCCTTTCTGGGCAAGGTTTTGGAAAAATGCATCTTTCATCAATTGGATGTATTTCTACAGAATAATAATGTGCACAACAAATTCCAATCTGGCTTTAGGAAAGGCCATAGCACAGAAACAGCACTTGTAAAAGTAATGAACGATCTTAGGGTGTCTGCCGACAAGAAACATGTATCTGTTCTCTTACTTCTAGATCTAACGGCTGCATTTGACACGATTGATCATTCAATTTTAATACAGCGTCTGGAGCACTGGATAGGCCTGTCTGGTACGGCCCTGTCCTGGTTTTCCTCCTACCTATCAAACAGAAGTTACTTTGTCAATCTAGCCGAGTTTGACTCAGACAACCACGACATCAGCTCTGGTATTCCACAGGGCTCGATTCTTGGCCCCTTGCTTTTTTCCTTGTACATACTGCCATTGGGCGAACTCATTACCAATCACGGAGTCAATTTTCATTTCTATGCTGATGATACCCAACTTTATCTTTCTGTTGCTCCAGATGATCCCTGTGCTTTAGACCCGCTGTTGACCTGTTTGTCTAGCATTAAATGTTGGATGAGTGAGAACTTTCTCAAGCTAAATGAGGATAAGACAGAAGTTCTCATCATCGGTTCTAGTGAGCAGAAACAATCAATAATAAGCAGACTTGGTAACCTGACTGTAGAAAGTAACAGTACAGTAAAGAACCTGGGGGTTATTATTGATTCTGAATTGAATTTTAATTCTCACATTAATCATGTTACCAAGATTGCCTTTTTTCACCTTAGAAATATTGCACGAATCAGAGCCTATTTGTCCTTGGACGATGCAAAAACGCTAATCCACGCCTTCGTTTTCTCTCGGCTTGACTACTGCAATGCACTTTATTCAGGATTGCCTAAGAAAACAACTGACAGATTACAACTCGTCCAAAATGCAGCAGCCAGAGTTTTAACTAGAACTAAGATGAGAGAACATATTACTCCAGTTTTGGCATCACTGCACTGGCTTCCGGTTGTTTTTAGGATTGATTTTAAAATTCTTTTACTTGTCTATAAAGCTCTCAATGGCCTCGCACCTTCCTACCTAAATGACTGCCTGCCTAAATATGTCCCAAACCGCCCCCTAAGGTCTTCCACTGCTGGCCTGCTCGCGCTGCCGAAAAAAATGGCAACTAAAAAATACGGGGAAGCAGCTTTTTGCTTCTATGGGCCGTCGGCATGGAACAAACTCCCACTGTACCTTCGTCAGGCAGCCTCTGTAGACATTTTTAAAGCTCAGCTCAAGACCCACTTCTACAACATTGCTTTTAATTGAGTTTTAATTTGCACGTTCCCACCCTGCCCTGACTGATTTGCTGCATGTGGTGTTTTTATTATTATTTTATTTGTTTTTATTTGTTTTTATTTATTTTATGTTCTTATATTCAATTTTGTTCTTTGCCATTGTTTTATCATTTTAACTACTTATTTTTATTGTATTCTATTTTTGCCCTGTGAAGCACTTTGCGCTACATTTATGTATGAAAGGTGCTATACAAATAAAGTTTATTATTATTATTATTATTATTGCATTCAATATTGCATTGTGTACAATAAACAGATTTGTTTTGTTGATATTTCATTTTTTTCTTTTTTACACAAACAAAACATTCTGGCTTTTTTCCCACGCCCTGCATAAAAAGTCTGCCAAAGCAAAAATACCTTTCCTAAAACAAAATTCCAGTTTTTCATAGTCCTCCAACCAGAAAAAGTCAGCACAGATGGTTGTCATTTTACAAAATAATATATGTCTTAATTCTTCATATAATGGGCAGTAAAACAAAAAATGAATTTCATTTTCAATTTCTTTTAAATCACACACTAGACAGACTCTGTCCTCCTCAGGAGTACCAATGAATCTACCCGTTTCTAAAGCTAATGGTGAGGTCCCAGAATGCAGCTGTGCACAAAAAGATCTCTGACTTTTGGATATATTTTGTGTAACATAAGGATCAGGGCCATAATTATTTTTAATAAGACGATATGTTCTTAGTTTTGGTTTGTACCATAATTCAACGGCCCATTCTAATTAAAAAAAACATACCTCAATTCAACTAACGTTTAGAATGCTATTTTGTTCCGATCCATACAGGAATTAGAAGGTTAATACTTTAGTGTGTTCTTTTTTTTTTACTAGCAGACTAAAGTGAGCTGCCAGTGCTTCCAGCAAGAAAGGAGGAAGGAAGCACTGTGGTGACAGAGCAAGAAAGGAGGAAGCACTGTGGCAGTCTGTGCACATAACCGAGCCGAGGAAGTCACTGAGCCAGACGCGCCGACCACTTTTAATTTTGCCAATTTAGCGGATTTGAGGCTGAGAAGGAAAATTAAGAAAAATGAAGGGTTTTATCTCTGGCGCCTGTCAACACAGTTTGCTCTCCAAGCACACTGATGAGGAGCTTCTGGCCCTGGGTGACCTAAACCAGAACTGGGTGGATGTGGCTTCTGAACACCTCAAGGAGGTTGCCAGCGATCTGAACCTATCCCAACTGGTCTTGGAAACCACTAGGCCAAATTTATCTGATAGCTCTAAATCCACCCTAATTGACCTTATTTTTTCTAATAGAGCGGATAAAATCTCCTCTTGCGGGGTTTTCGAGCTGGGTTTTGATCACTGCCCAGTAGGATGCATAAGAGATGCCCGGGTTCAACGTTCTAAATCCAAGGTGGTTATAAAGAGAAATTTTAAGCATTTTAATGAGGATGCTTTCGTATTAGACATTCTAAATAGTGACTTATTCTTAACTTCCTCTTTTACAGATGCTGATTTGGCACTTTATCTATATCTATATCTAACTATATCTATTGTGGATGCACATGCCCCGTTAAAGAAAATGAGAATCAAGGATAAAATCACCCCTTGGTTTACTCCTTCTTTAGCAGCTCTGTTTAATGAAAGGAACAGAGCCTGGGCTCTGGCTAGGCGATCTGGAGACCCAGCTCATTGGGCCTGCTTTCGTCTAATAAGAAATAAATGCACATCCTCTCTTAGAAAGGCCACATCGGACTACTACCTAAATTTAATTACACGTTCACAGGGAAACTCTGTGGAATTCTGGAAAGCAGTAAATTCCCTTAATAATAACTCCTCTTCTATGCTACCTCCTCAAGTAACCGACAGTAATAATAGTCTAATCTCTGACCCTGTGGAAGTTTGCTCTGCTTTTAATTTGCACTTTGCAGAAGCTGGTCACTTATTTAACAATACCTACAACACACCCCCTCTTACCACTCATCACCACAATACTAGAAATAGCTCAATAGACCAGTTTTCCATCCAGCCGCTCTCTACATCTGTTGTTCTGGAAGCCCTGCTTAATGTCAATCACAAGACCTCCACTGGAGAGGATAACTTAGACCCTTTCTTTTTAAAAACAGCAGCACCTCTCATTGCAACACACATTACACATATCTTCAATCTCTCTATTTCAACCAATTGCTTTCCCCGTATCTGGAAACTAGCTCATGTGCTCCCACTACACAAAGGTGGTGACAAGCAAAATTTAAATAATTACAGACCAATCTCTAAACTGCCCTGTCTTGCCAACATTTTGGAATCCCTCATAAATTCACAGCTCAAATCATTCCTCACACGTTTTTCAATCTTAAATATAAATCAATCTGGCTTCAGAACCAACCATAGCACTATAACTGCTGTCACCTTAGTTACAAATAACATTTTAATTGCTTTGGACAACAAATTGCATTGTGCCGCCCTCTTTGTGGATTTGTCGAAAGCGTTCGACACAGTACATCACACTATTCTCTTACAAAAATTACACAACATTGGTTTTAGTAATACTTCTTCAGAATGGTTTTATAGTTATTTACATGGCAGACATCAATCAGTGAAGTCCGGGAGCTCCCAATCTGAGTTTCGTCCAGTCTCCATGGGGGTCCCCCAGGGCTCAATCTTAGGTCCTGTGCTCTTCACATTATATATTAACAACATTATCTCTTCCTTAAATGACTGTCACGCCCACCTTTATGCGGACGACACAGTCTTATATTGTGTTGCTGACACAGCCCAGCTTGCCACCAGTAAGCTGCAGCTGGCATTTAATACTCTCCAAGATGCCCTGTTTGAGCTCAGGCTTGTTCTAAATACAAGCAAAACTAACTTCATGCTTTTCACCAGGGCTAGAACCACTAGACCAGAAAACGTTTTTTTACTATCTTCCAATGGCTCTTCAATTGACAGTATCTGAATACAAGTACCTTGGCATCTGGCTGGATGAGAAATTGTCTTTTAAATTCCACATTGAAAATCTGGTCATCAAACTGAGACAAAAAATTGTTTTTTTCTATAGGAACAAAGCATGCTTTCCGACATCCTGTAAAAAAACAATCATTGAAGCCACATTTCTCTCTGTTCTTGATTATGGAGATATTATTTATAGGATTGCTGCACCATCCACTTTAAAGCACCTTGATACGGTTTATCATTCTGCCCTATAAGGTGGGTCACTGGTGACAGCTATGGTACCCATCACTGTACACTCTATATAGGAATGCAGGCTTGTCCTCTCTGTCCAAAAGGCGGGACATGCACTTAGTGTTGTCACGATACTGGATTTTCAACTTCGATACGATATTTGGAAAAGTATTGATATTTCGATACCATTTTCGATACCACGCAACCACGGCAATTTCTGAGGGTTTAACATTTATTACAAATAAAAGTTGTGCAGTCTTATGCACTTTCAGATTTTTTTTTTAATTGTATTATTAGGCCTATTATTATAATAATAATAATTATTATAAATAACTATGGATTATAAACCAGTATAGGCCTACACATAAAAGTAAAGTTGTGAACAGCATTTAATTTCTTTCTGACCAGTCAACCACATCATCTTGGTTTCTATTCCTTATTTATAACTATACTTTATATATATATTTATAATCTTTATCATTTATAATTATAAAAAATTAATCAAAATAAATAAAGTTTGATAATCTATTCAGATATTATTCAGTGCATCCTGTCTAAGGCCAGCCTACTCAAACTATTATTATTTTTATTAGTAGTATTATTAATATCCAGAATCACACACACACGCACTCACGCACGCACACACCCACACACACACACACACACACACACGCAGCAACCGATTGCAACGTTAGCTTGCTAGCTAGTAGCTATATTGTGTTCACTGTTGATAGCTTTAGCTAGTTAGCTTATCGCTATGACAGCAACAAGTAAGATTATTGTATGCGGGCTTTTGCAACTGCGTCCTCTTTAGCTCTCCGTGTACATCGGATTCTTTATCTTACATAAAGAAATACGAGCGTTAAAGAAGTTAACCCAGCGTGGAGACAGAACTTGTCACAGAGAGAACAACACAGTGTAGTAGTGTCTGAGAGTGCTGCTGTGCTGACGGTGACGGCCCCTCCCCTCCCTCAAGGCTCAGTTTGGAGGGGGCTGTAATCTTTGTGTGCGCTGGGGAGCATGGTCTCAACCAACGAGAGCACGGAGCGGGACAGTATCGATAGTATTGATACTATGGAAAAGTCATATCGAACCGTTTTAATTTTTCAGAATCGATATTTATCGATATTTTCGACAACACTTGATGCACTGGTATATTTTCATTTTCAAAGCCATCTCAGGAATGGTCCCCTCTTACATTTGTTCTATGTTGGATCAGAACCCAAGTCCGTATCAGACCCGCTCGGGTGACTTCCTGACCCTCAAGGCTCCTTTTGCAAAAACTGAACATGGCAAAGCAGCTTTTTCTGTCAGTGCTCCTTTTGATTGGAACAAACTCCAAAAATCCTTAAAAATCAGATCACTGCCTTCCCTAGGTCAATTCAGGGAAATTATTTCTAGCACTTTTACTCAGCAATGTAACTGTTTTAATTGAGTCTCATGATCTATTTATTATATTTATTCTAGCTTTGGACACTTTCTGTTTTACATTTCATATTTTGATATTGCTGTAATACATTTAAACAACTCAGCTCTGGTCTTCAGTTAGTCTGCTTTGTAAATAAACCTACCTTTCGTCTGCGTCTGCGGGGTAGGCAGCTCCACATGTTGACGTCTTCCTTGTTGCTTCTTCTTACAGTTCTGGTGAAAAACGACAACAACAGTGACGTTTATGCAAATTGTGCTGATGTATTAATGAGACCGGGTTGGTTGTGTTCAGCGCTATCCAATGGCAGTGTTATGGGCTGTGTTTCATTTCCCTATATGGTCTGGCATGGGCGTGTGACTGGTGGCTTCCTGGGCTGCGACGTGCTATAATCTACTTCCTGTGGAACTACACACACTTTGGGGTCATCTCCTCATCAAGCCCAGCTGATAGAAACCCTGTCTGAGAAATCTGTCTCTCTCTGCGTTGTGTTGAATGGACAGACGGACCCAGAACTCTCTTTGGAAACCACGTTTTATTCTGACAAAGAATAACAACAGACACGTCTCCACGTTAGCTCTCAGTAGTGCATAGACTCCTCTCTCGTTCCAAGACGGAAGTACAGAAGCCAGAGCGACAGTAACACAACAAATAATAAAACGTTACATACCTGACAAAGAACGACGACAGACACGTCTCCACGTTAGTTCTCAGTAGTGCATAGACTCCTCTCTAAACAGAGTTAAACAAACACTGTATAAATCAATTTGCAAGTACAATTCTTCTTATGTTATACAGAGAAGTCAACAAAGACACCCACCTCGTTCCAAGACGGAAGAACAGAAGGAAGAGGTGGAGGTGTGGCAGGACATTTATACAGGGGGCAAAGGTGGGAGACTTAAAGGGGCTGTGACCTCTAATGCACTATGTATTCCTATACACATGAACCATGGAGAATTAAGTCAGGTAGAAGCACTTATTTATTTGTATCATATTTTGTGTAATTATATAATACTGTTACATTATGGAGATCTAAGGGTGGCAGCGGGGGCAGTGCCTTTTGAGTGTACAGGCTTTCATGAGGGCCCAGGTACAGTATGGTCCTAGGGAGTGAGTGTGGAAATATAGTGGCCCTCTCCATCGTCAAAGTTGCCCACCCCTGCTCCAGATACTCTCCAAGAATGAAAGAAAAAACGGAAAACTATAAATTATTTAACATTTAAAATAATCGACACACACACACACACACACACACACACACACACACACACACACACACACACACACACACACACACACACACACACACACACACACACACACACACACACACACACACACACACACACACACACACACACACACACACCTGTGATCGATGCAGTTAGTAGTGTAGCAAGCAACTCTGACAATAGTACAGTAGGCCTATTACTGCAGACAGTTACCATTTGGATAGATGCACCAACGCAAAGCCAGCCAGCTGCCGATGGGGGTATAGCACCCGCAGTTTCATAAGCCGTGCATAACAGTTTGCAATCAAACAGCCAGTCAATATACAGCGCATGATAGACGCGCCGACCACTGCAAGGACACACACACACACACACACACACACACACACACACACACACACACACACACACACACACACACACACACACACACACACACACACACACAGTTTCATAAGCCGTGCATATAGTTTGCAATCAAACAGCCAGTCAAAACAGCGCATGATAGACGCGCCTGACCACAGCCACTCTACTCTACTCTACTCTACTCTACGCCCAGAGAGAGAATCAAACTGGGAGAAAAAAAACGAAGAAAACAAAACTAAAAAAACTGTCCGTGCATATCCACGGACAGTTTTCAAATCAGCCTCATGGTGGCGCTACAACAGGCCATGTTGCGTCTCACTCACTCACACACACATACACACCTGTGCCCCGTTAGGCAGGCATGTCGCGCGTAATTGTAGAAGACACACAAACCCAAACAAACATGTTTAAATTACTCCTAAACATTTTGCCAAACATCACACACTCTCCTATCCTCCTGGTGGAGACCTGTGCCCAGAAGGGCACTTTTTCTAGTTAATTTCTGCATCTCTTATAGGGCCCATTTAACCATATAATGCATTTGGATGGCAAAAATGGCAGATCTGCAAGTTCAGTGTCTTGAATGAGATGTGCTGTACATAAGTACAGTAGGCTACATGTAACTTTACACCATTGACTACAGGGCTGAGGGCTCATATGAACAGAGCGAGAAGGATTCTGAAGGACAAACTTGACAGACAGACAGACAGACAGACAGACAGACAGACAGACAGACAGACAGACGGAGCATTCGATCCAATTACATGCTAAAGAGGGAATGCAACCAAAAGGGACCTGTACAGGTTTTAAAGACTTACAAACGGTTATTGTCAGTAAACACCACCACCACCGCCACTAAGTATGAAAGGCTGTGATTTTGCATGCAGTGTCTCTCCCATCAAATGACAAATTAGACTGCTGGGCGAGTGCTGGCGCTTTGGCATGGGGTCAGATCGACATTATGGAATGAATTCTGTACTGGCTCCATATATGGAGCGTGTCTTGAGTGTACAGCGTTTGATGTGGTCAGATCTACATAATTATGGAATGTCAGAACAGGTCAGCTCCATATATGTGTAACCGGTGTAATCTGTCTCTCTCTGCGTTGTGTTGAATGGACAGACGGACCCAGAACTCTCTTTGGAAACCACGTTTTATTCTGACAAAGAACAACAACAGACACGTCTCCACGTTAGCTCTCAGTAGTGCATAGACTCCTCTCTCCTTCCAAGACGGAAGTACAGAAGCCAGAGCGACAGTAACACAACAAATAATAAAACGTTACATACCTGACAAAGAACGACGACAGACACGTCTCCACGTTAGCTCTCAGTAGTGCATAGACTCCTCTCTAAACAGAGTTAAACAAACACTGTATAAATCAATTTGCAAGTACAATTCTTCTTATGTTATACAGAGAAGTCAACAAAGACACCCACCTCGTTCCAAGACGGAAGAACAGAAGGAAGAGGTGGAGGTGTGGCAGGACATTTATACAGGGGGCAAAGGTGGGAGACTTAAAGGGGCTGTGACCTCTAATGCACTATGTATTCCTATACACATGAACCATGGAGAATTAAGTCAGGTAGAAGCACTTATTTATTTGTATCATATTTTGTGTAATTATATAATACTATGGAGATCTAAGGGTGGCAGCGGGGGCAGTGCCTTGAGTGTACAGGGTTTCATGAGGGCCCAGGTAGGGCCAGGCATTCATTTTCAGGCCTGTTGAGAACTCTAGTTTGCGGCAGGCCCCGTCTAGAGTTTAAATGGACAGGTATCAGTCAACAGGCCCCGTCTAGAGTTTAAATGGACAGGTATCAGTCAACAGGCCCCGTCTAGAGTTTAAATGGACAGGTATCAGTCAACAGGCCCGTCTAGAGTTTAAATGGACAGGTATCAGTCAACAGGCCCGTCTAGAGTTTAAATGGACAGGTATCAGTCAACAGGCCCCGTCTAGAGTTTAAATGGACAGGTATCAATCAATCAGTCAAAAGGGAGACATCGAAGAGGTTGGATGGATGGGGAAGGATCAAGATATGGAATGTCAGAACAGGTTCTGACATATATATGTGACGTCATGTGATGTCACTAGTCCTGCAGGGCACCATATATGGGGCTTTCCCCAGGTATGGGGAATTTGAGTGATACACCGACTGCCTGACGGACAAAAATGTACCATTTCATAGCGACCTATTATGAGCTATGTTGGAGCAAGAAAAGAGAATAAAGTCTGCACACTGGACTTGAGCTCCAAACTCAATGTATTTCCTCACCTCAGTGGACATGAGGTTTCTTCATCAGACAGACGTCTGTGTAACTGCTCCTAAACCATCTTCATCTGGTGCAGGAATAAGACGACGTCCCAACTGATATCACGAGGGCTTTTTATTTGAACCAAGCCACGTGGAAAAACTGCAAAGAAATCAGATAATATGTTTTAACCACAATGAATTATTACCACATGAAATTATGATGAATGCCCTCGTCAGTCAGCCATGCTGTCTTTTTTTAAATGTCCATGAATTGTCCATATTCTCACAAACAAATAGATAGAATGACAATATAACTTTTACAGACACAAAACTAAACAACTGGGAACATACCGTATGCGCCTTCTGCCTTCACAGACTTTTAGGAGTTCAGTTAAGTTGTTCTTTTTTATATTATTGTCTTTCGTATCTTTTGTGGAGACTCTCTATGAAAGAGCTCCTCTCTTCACCTCTGCTCTGTTTGTTCTGCCCAAACGTGCCCAAACCCAACAGGTGATTGAAATGAGGTGATTATAGCTGCTTACAATAGGTGAGCCTAATTCAACCTGCCCATGAAACAGACAGAGCACAAATACAGAGCACAGTAGATGGCACTATCTCACCATACAATACATACACCATACAAATACCAAAATATAGGAGTTTGTTGCCCCCCCAAAAAAAATACAATTTACAATATGCATTTTCAGAAAAATAAGCTAAATTAAATATTACAGCATACCCATAACTGGGACAGCTACAGTCTGTCTGATGAAGAAACGTGCACGTCCACTGTGGGGAGAAAATAAATGATTGAGTTTGGAGCTCAAGTCCAGTGTCCAGCGGACCTTATTCTCTCTTCTATTATTTACCTGGGCTGCAGAACCTGGCGTTTATAGTTAGTGGATGTGCGTTCTATGTTATTCTCTTTCTTTAGTGTGTGTGTGGAGCAAAGCCACTCATGCTAACACGTGGTGTGGCATGCAATGCAGCCTTTAATATTATGAGTGAGTGACAAAACCATTTGCTTTGTGCTTCTTTTGGTCTTATAATAAATTAGGCTCATAATAATCATCGTAAATGTACATTACACATTGTAAATAAGTACATTATGCACAACTTTGAACACGTATATACTTTGAACTGTATGATCATTTCATTTGATCCGTGACTGTCTGTCTGTAGACGTCTTCTTCTGTCTGAAAGACACTCCCCTGAAAGGTCATTTCCTGATCCTTTCCATTACGTGCTTTGTCTTCCCCTCGAACGTTGCCAGGGCTGCCTCCTCTGTTTAGTTCAACTCTTTCTTCAAAGTCCAAAGGTTTCACTTTCATTCAACAAATAACTCCTTAAAATGTTACGGGCACCATCACCGAGACACCAGCTATGTACTGTATATACAGTATGTGGTGTGGAACAGTTACATCACTAGGACTTCTATGTATGTTCGTTTTGTCAAAGCAACCGTTCTAATCTTCTACATAATAATATTTTGTTCTCTCAATGAAAATTATGGCAAATTAACATTAAAACACTTTTTGACATCGATTCTCGCATTTGTGTGCACGCCAGACAGTGTTTTATTCAATGTATGAATATTAGATTTTTATTTTAATCTGACACGCGCCCTCCTCTCCTCCCCCTTTTAATTTGTCTAAAATAGAAGTCCAAAGTGCAATAGGAGTAGGTTTATATAGGACGACAGGGGAGAGGCTGATAAAATGAGTAGCCTCCTATGACGACATAGTGATGACATCAAGTATCTCCATACATGGATCTAAAGATAGAGAGCTCTCCTTAAATGGGACACAGACAGACAGAAACAGACATTATTGGATTTTCTAATCCACCAGTTCCCACTCAGCACGACAAACAGATTGATGACACACATGTCATCAATCTTCTTATTTTTAATTTTTTAACTTTTGAACAAATGGTTGTAATTTTCATTTTCTCCCAATTTAGTACAATGTGCTGCCAACCTCCACTGCTGATGCTGCGTAAACGCCTGAGAAATATATTACAATGGCACCACCTAGTGGCCAAACTCGATGCCACATTATTAGTATGACAGGTTCCACATTAAGGTTTAAAAGCAGAGTTATACTTTGTTGCGAGCTGGCAGATTAAACAGTATCTACACCACGTGTTTTGTGCGCCTGTAGATGTGTTATTCTCAGTGCTTGACGCCATAATAATACTAATTATATAACATAGAACCACTCCATGGCCCGGTATAGTATCAGTCACTTTCATATTAATCAACTATGGCTGCACAGTCTTTCCTCAGCTTGAAAGACACGCAGCTGAATGGGTGACGAACATTGGGCATCTGCCCCACCGTTTCCCAGGTGTCCGTCTCTTCACAACAGCGCTCAATGGTCCGGGCCCGAGTCTACATGAAGAGACCAATAGCCATTCTGACCTGAGATCAGATTCATACGAGGTTTCCACTGGACACACACTGGTCTGATTAACCCATTCTGACCTAAGATCAGATTCATACGAGGTTTCCACTGGACACACACTGGTCTGATTAACCCATTCTGACCTGAGATCAGATTCTAAAAATGTCAGTCGTTCTATCGATTTTTCAAAAATAGCAGACCTACAAGCTCGTAGCGCGCCACTCGGTGGCGCGCTATGAGCTTGTAGATCTGCTATTTTTCAATAGCTAAAGCATAACATGATGCTAACACCAAAATGGGTTCCCGTTCAGAATGGGTTAAATATACAGTATGCTGTGAACAAGAAGCCACCTTTTCCCAGGCATTCATGGAGCAGCAGTGTCTTACCTGCCGAGCGTTTCGTCGTCGTTTTCCCCATTCACCCCTCCTAGTACGTAGATCTTTCCATCCACCACAACCGCGCTGTGCCCAGAGAAGCGTCTCTCTTGCATGGGGGCGCACACGGTCCATTGGTTGGTCTCAGGGTCGTAACATTCCATCGTGTTTAACCCCCAGTTTACGTCATCGCCGTCGATCCCACCTACTGATTAAAAAATAATCCAATGCAGAAATGTCAACCATCTGAAAAGTATGTTAATTTATGCACTCAATACTGGTCTGGGCTACTTTGAAACACATCATTTAATCAATGGGGCGTGGCATGGAGGTGATCAGCCTGTACCACTGTTGGTGTTATGGAAGCCCAGATTTGCTTTGATAGCAGCTGTAAACCCATTTGTATTGTTGAATCTAGTGTCTCACACCTTCCTTGTGACAATAAAAGATAGATTCTCTGTGGGGTTCAGGTCAGGCCAGTTGGCTGGTCAGTTAAGCACAGTAATACCATGTGGTCAGTACACCAATTACTAGTAGTTTTGGCTCTGTGGACCAACACCATGCAGATAACATCAAAATAACCTCAAATCATCACTGTCACACAACCATCTATTAGGATATTTTACAGCACTGTGTACTTCCGTATGTTGACTAGCTTTATGGATATACTGATTTCCATGTGTGGTCTAGCCCTATGGACTTTATAGAATGCATGTACTAATAAAAAGTATTTAAAATACTGCTTTGATGCTCGTATTAAGTGGTTTTTATTAACACGTGCATTCCATTGGGCTAGACCACACAAGGACATATGACATCATTAAATTGCGACAGGAGTTCCCCCTATTGAGTGAAACATTATCGATTTATGAAATAAATAAAATATTTAAGGTGTTTTAAATGTTAGATTTTAGTTATAGAGGTCAATTATAATATATTAGGGCATATTTGTCTTATTAGCCAGGGTTCCATTTAAGACATTTTCAGTTGACCATTATGCTATGATCCTGGCAACCAGGCATACCTAATGAACTGGTGGGCGTGTCCACATAAAAACAACATTTTAACAAATACTGTGCACTTTTTTGAAAAGATTACACCTTCTTTTATAACAATAAGACCTGATGATCATGTTTTAGGGTGGGAAAAAATCACGGCACTCCATCTTTAAGCAGAACGAACTCTTACATCTACTAATTTACTTGTGTGTACATTGGAGGAATTGGTCAAAAACTAGAAAAGCACTGATGTATTCTTTCCACCAGTTGCAATGTGTGAGGACGGGTACCTGCGGTCCTGCGTGGGCGTGCCGTGTTACAGAAGGGCTGGTCTTTGGCCTCAGAGATGAACCTCTGGCAGCCCCGGTGTTCTTTCTCCACATCCAGAGACTCAATCACAGTGTGGCGGTAGTAGGAGGGGCTTATGAGAGGCAGACGGATTTGCTCTAGCACCTTAAAGAACACAGAACGGATACAACATTATATATAAAGCATGCATAAAAACCCGGCTCAGGCAACTTGTCACCTCTGTTGGCCCGTCTCTCTGACATCAAAGTCTGGATGACACAGAATGTCCTTCAATTAAACCAGTCAAAAACAGAGATAATTTTATTCGGCCCCCCCTACTTCAACTCTCTCATTACACTCACAACTTGGTTCCCTTTCCTCAAATATCACACCTGCAGCCCGTAATCTCGGTGTGATTTTTGACTCTGACCTGACCTTCAATAAACAGATAACAACAGTTGTGCAATCATGCCATTTCCAATTAAGAAATATTGCTCAAGATATACGAAGTTGCCTTCGCATTCTCTCAAAATTTGGCTCTCAATACGAAGGCATTTCGGTTGGCACCCGGGTTCTGTGCGCGCACCACTGGTCGCTAACCATGCTTTTTTACCGTCCCTCTCTGACTCATTGTTTAAAGTGTGGCATAGAAATGGTATTCACTCCTTCAAAGATCTTTATATTGATGGGTTATTTCCGACCTTTGAACAAATACGACGCAAATTCAATTTACCCCAGTCACATTTCTTTAGATTTCTACAGATACGACATGTTTTAACACAACACACTGCTTCATTTCCAAACATACCTCCCAACTCATCAATGGAATCTATATTTCTACCTGACCCATTGCTCAAGGGAGGCGTTTCTATTATTTATAATTCTCTCTCATGTTTAGATAATAATGTCTCCTTGGAGTATTTAAAAACTGCTTGGCAAAACGACTTAGGAATATCTATCACTGACGAGCAATGGTCTACATCTCAAAAGTTTGTGCACTCTTCTTCAGTATGTGCCAGGCACGGTCTTATACAGTTTAAAATATTACACAGGTTACATTTGTCAAAGGAAAAACTCAACAGAATGTATCTAAATGTGAATCCAGCCTGCGACAGATGTGGCCAGTCGCCGGCCACTCTAGCTCATATGTTCTGGCATTGCACTAAACTAAGATCATATTGGCAAAGTATTTAAATCACTGTCAGACATTGTTGGAAGACCTTTTGAGATTTGACCCGGATCCACTGACAGCAGTTCTGGGAGTCAGGGGGCCCGCGGGTCAAACTGTCTACTTTCCAATATAACATGGTAAAATATGTGACTCTACTGGCTCGCAGACTGATACTGTTGAATTGGAAACAAGCACAGGTTCCGACTCACACTTCACTTATGAGAGCTGTTATGCACTACTTACAATTGGAAAAGATTAAGTTTGAATTGAGAGGGAGTGAAGATAGATTCTACCTGACATGGCAACCCTTCATTGAATATTTAAATAGGTGCACGCTATAACCCCTCCTACACAATAGATAGCACAATAGAAGATTGGAAAGAAAGAAAAGGAAAAAAAGGAACCGAGTGTTTTTTCTTAATTTATTTTTTTCTTATTTAAAAAAAGAATGTCTGTAATTAATTTAATTTACAACAACATGTTGGAAAAGTTTGAGAGCAAGAGTGTCTGTCCTGTTGTCTTTCACACTTTCACACAAGTTCACACTTGTCATTGTTTAACTTTTTTCATGTTTATCACATTTATATGTCTTTTTTATTATGTATTGTATGTGGAACATTTACATTGCCTGTTATTCTTTTCATTTTATTTAACTGAATTACTTATTTATCATTGTCGATAATATTCTGAAATTGTCATACAAAATGTTATGTTTCTAGTTTTTAAACTGCCCTTGATTATGATTTGCCATATGTTATTTGTGTTTTTTAACCTTGTACTGCACAGCACTTTGGAACCTTGCTCTGAAAGGTGCTATATAAATAAAGTTCATAATCATAGTAAAACAAAAAGGTCCTTTCAATGTATTGATGTTTCGGACCGCTGGCCCTCATCAGAATGAACAAATGTTGTGTCTAACAAGGTGACAACAAAAAAATGACTGACCTTCTCAAAGTTCTGCCTGCGAGTAGGACATTTGTCTAACCACAGCATGGCAGCTTCAAACACCATGTCCTCCTTGGGCACATTGAGACGGTCACTGGAGAGAATCTCTGTCAGTTCTTCTCCTTTGGGCACATTGAGACGGTTACTGGAGAGAATCTCTGTCAGTTCTTCCACAGAGAGAGACAGGAACTCTTCCTGTTGGTAGAACAAAACAAATACAGTAGATAAGCTGACGGATTAAATAAAACCCTGTTCCCTTACTTACTACTGAAGTAACCTTTTCTCCACTTAAGTCTCACTGTTGGTAGATGGTTTGTTTATTGAAACGGACAATATGACTATAGCTTAAGTTATTAATATATTAAATTAATCCATTCATTGAGCAATGATCTTGATTTTTTAACAGAAATAAAACTTACGTTTTTGGCGCAAAAGCCTACATACATACAAACAACTTAACAAAATAATGTATGATCCCTCAATCACTGACCTGCTGGTATATGTAACTGAAATAATGTATGATCCCTCAATCACTGACCTGCTGGTATACTGTATGTAACTGAAGTGTTCCAGAATATAATCCATGCTGTGTTCTGCCAACATTTCACAGCATTGGGCCTCAGCTACTTACTGTATATCCATGTGACGCTTCAAGTATTCACAGCAGGTCTCTCCAATAGCCATGACATCCAACATGTTTGATGCTACTAGTAGGGCCTAGACCAAACAAAAGTAAACATTTATACACTTTTTGAATCAACAATGTTGTGTACAGCAGTAGGACAAACATGTAGACATTATGAATAAGATTTATAATGATAATAATAATTCACCTGCACATTTGCAGCGGAGATAGACACCTCTGAAGTATAGGCGTAGTTCACCAACATTCCAAACAGCGGAGGTTCCACAGCACTGATGGTCACCTTTTCCTGTGTGGCCTCCACCATGCCAGACGTAAACATTGCCTGCCCTGTACGGGTTTGAAAAGGTGAATGGTTGGCTCGGGGGGTGTTCATGGGTTAGGCTTTTATTTACAGTGAGCAGGCTGGATAATATAGCGATTCATGTGAAAGCCAAGGCAGAATCGTGTACCTCAAAATAAGGGCTGAAGGAAGCCAGCACATAGCGATGGCAGGGGAACTCCTGCCCCCCGCAGCACAGAACCACATCACACAAGGCCCTGTTGAGGCCCTCCAACACCTTGTTGGGATGGGTGCGCTCCACATGCACCAAAGTGTCCGGTGAGGATATCGATGCACTGGTGCCACCCCCCTGAAGTGCAACAACAGTATCCAGAGGGAGTCAGACAAATAAATATATTAATCTGTGAATATTCTGCATGCACCTTGTGAAACATCATATTGTCCCTTATATACTGCCTCAGCGACTGTTTAATGTGTTCTTATTGGTTTTCCAGCATGTTGACCTGGCTAGGTATATCTAGTTTCATCAATCCCCCTTCTCAATCTTCCCAAATGTGAATCTCCATTTTCCTCAGCAAGAATTGAGATCATTCTCTTTTTTTTCATGGAAATATAAATATTTGTCTTTAGTCTGTAGTTGCTGAACATTACTACATTCAAAATGTGGCACCTGGATCCAACTATAGTGTGGTTTTAAAGTTAAACAGACAACATCAAAGTGCTTGACTTAAGACTCTCTTGTAGAAAAAACATAAAGAGTAACTCAAATGAATTGGCCAGCTGCCCGATTCTGGCTCAAATGCATTATAATATCGCATAGGTGTCTGAATCTAGATTGCAACCTTTTTTCGATTCATTTTGCAGCACTACTAGTAGGCTATGTCCCTCGTCCTTCCAATCTAGCTGCAAACCTTTAAAAAAACAAGTCTCCTCCTAAAATGTAGGCAAAGGCGGTGATCACACTGAAATGCTTCAGGGCAGGTGCTTAAAAAACAAAAACAAAAAAAAGAGCACTAAAAATGCTGGAATTATCATAGGACATCATTTGTGAACATCATTTTTTGAGGTTCTTTTATTTTATTTTATTTTTTAATCGCATTCTATCTCAATGGGATAGTTCCGTCCGTATAGGAGCCATGTTTGGAACTATAGCCCATTAGGCACTATTACTCTCCTTGTTGAGAAACAGCTCCTAAAACATTATTTGACACTTTTGGTTGTTGAGAAACAGCTCCTAAAACATTATTTGACACTTTTGGTTGTTGAAAAACAGCTTCTAACCATTATTTGACACTTTGGTTGTTGAGAAACAGCTCCTAAAACATTATTTGACACTTTTGGTTGTTGAGAAACAGCTCCTAAAACATTATTTGGGAAATGTAAGACTGCTGGCTGGAAGTTGGAACGGGTCCTCATCCTCAAATGGAATTAGGCTGGTGGTGGCATTCTGCTCTCTGCTGGCGGTGGTTATGGTGGATCCACATCGTTGGTGGTTCGGTGGCGGGACCATCATTAGTCTCTGCGGGGGCATGGCTACTGTTGCGGGGGGGGGCAGCGGTGGCACTGACACCGGAGGGGCCGGCGGGGGTCCCGGTCCGGGAAGATCATCATCTTCAAGAATCATCCAATATAACAGCGGTGCTGCTGGCGCTGCTGCTTCTATAGTAGCTTCTCCTTCTCTTAAGGCTTTGGAGACGGTTTTCGAAACCAATCTGAAATCCGTTTTTGAGACATAATACTATAACTCGTACTATAGTGTCGACGTGCGCGCATTCGAGTATTGCCCAACTTCTATCTACATTGGATGTACCGGATGTAAACAGGAAATACACCTGTCTAGCGTGGCCCGTGATGACGTGAATTCATTGTGTATATTTTGTAAATTATTGCACTAAATGCAAAACATTGTTTTTAATTATTTGAGTTAAAATGGTTATGATATAATTATTTTCCATTAAAATAAAAAAGGAAAGAAATAGGAAAAATTCCCCTCCAGACCACTGGGGGTGCTGTAGCATGAAACCATGTATGTCATTTGATTGGGTCCCAGAGGGGTACTAATAAAGTGTTGACTACAGTCACACAGAGATGTGGTCCTTGTATAGGTGCCAATTGTCAATGTTTTTATGTTTAAGTGAATTCATGAGTAAGATTAAGAATTAGTTTGGTAAAAAATAAATAAAGGGTAAAAAGCTATGCTGGTTATTTGATTGCATCTCATGAGTGTCATGTGTGTTTATAAAGGTCTAGCTGACTGCTGACCTGAGTGTGACCTAATTGTCCTTTGAAGTTAATGGGAGCCAAGCAATTTGGACCAGTTTGTATTTCTGTTTGATGTCACAGTCTTGTAGTCAGTTGGAGTCAGACATGGATTCTGTAACTGTTGGTGGTTTTTTTCCCAGTAAACCTTTTTAAGAAAAGTTATTTTTGTCTTGTCGTTTGCGTACAACTACTGTTTTGTGTTTTCATGAGGTCTACTCCACCAAGTGGAACATTTAGACGGAGTGCCACTATACAGACCTCATGGGCTAATCTCTACACAGATACAAGTCCTCTCTCTCTCTCTCTCTCTCTCTCTCTCTCTCTCTCTCTCTCTCTCTGTGGAGTCATTTAGTTTTAATGTGTGACCAGACTTTAATCAAAACAAACACGTTGAGTTTGTAGATCTGCTACTTTTGAATTCTGAAGCCTACATTTGAGTTTGCCATCCAGTAGACATTCGACAAAATTCACCCCAATTTAGTACAATGTGCTGCCAAGTGCCAACCTCCACTGCTGATGCTGCGTA
The DNA here is from genome assembly GCF_963924005.1 of Protomyctophum bolini. Lineage (NCBI taxonomy): Eukaryota > Metazoa > Chordata > Actinopteri > Myctophiformes > Myctophidae > Protomyctophum > Protomyctophum bolini. The sequence goes on from NC_137885.1 coordinate 30,331,573, forward strand.
AACGCCCAAAAAAATATATTACAATGGCAATGGCACCACCTAGTGGCCAAACTCGATGCCACATTATTAGTATGACACATTCAACATTAAGGCTTAAAGCCAGAGTTATACTTTGTTGCGAGCTCGCAGATTAAACAGATTATCTACAACACGTTTTTTGTGCGCCTGTTTTGTGCGCCATGTGCTTGACACCATAACCAAGTGTAAACCAGGCTTTACCTTCTCATGAGAGGATCTAGATCACACTATGTGAGCACAGCGGCATGTCATTTTGTCTGACTCTGGAGGAGGTCCAGCTTTTTATGTTTTATTCAATAGTGGAAAGTAATGATGTACATTTATACTCAAGTACTTTTACTTTACTTGAATATTTGCATTTTTCGATACTTTATGGCATAAAGTATTGAGGAGTAGCATAAAGTGTATGCTTCTCCGCTACATCCCAGGATCAAATATTTAACCTTTTACTCCACCTGTTACTTTGTAGATTTAGATTAATATTGCAAGACATACATTAACCAAGCCCTATTTTATAGTTAGTGTGTTTTAACAAAAAATCATGATATCTTGAGATTTATATTTTTGAAAAAGATAGACAATTTTGGGGCAAAGAAATGTGTACTTTAATTTTGGTGATTTAAGTATGTTTTGATGCCAATACTAATGTACTTTAACTCAAGTAACATTTTTAATACAGGCCTTTAACTTGAGTGAGTATTCTTTATACTGTGGTATACTTGTCTTCACCCATAATATATATATATTTGGTCCTGTAGACATGTAGAGTAGAAATATGATTCCAGGTATTCCTGCAGTATTCCTGTACTGTACTGTACTGTACTGTACTGTACTGTACTGTACTGTACAGTACAAGCTTCAGGATGCCTGAAGAAGGTCAGTACGACCGAAAGCTTGCCAAACAATAAATGTGATTATGCACAGATGAGTGTGCGGAGCTTCTCTTTATTTTTCTCTTATATTACCTTTGTGGTTCCAGCACCTCCCTTAAGTTTTTTTCAGCAGATGAGCGGTGGTTATTTTTCAAAAGAAGTTATTAAAAGCAGAAACGTCTGTTGTTTACATCGATGTAAAATAAAGGTTTAATAGCGCTGAAGTAACCAGATTCTGATTGAGGTCTCCGGTGTGTTACATGTAAAAGTAAAGCCGGTGACCTATCGAATTATGTGACTGCTAGCCTGCTAGGTCTGTGGAACATGTAGTTCTTATAGGCTTAGAATGTAGTTCTTCTAGCGTCCCCGTGGTCTATGGAACATGTAGTTCTTAAGTGTAGTCCTTATGAAAAAACGGAAGTTCTCACGTGGCGTTTGATGTGAAAATTGACAGTGAAATGTGGTTTTATTGTGAAGAGAAAACGGAAGTGCTCACGTGGTTCCTTAAGGTGTAATGTGACGCAGCTAGCAGCATGTCAACATATGATGCTCTGTTCTCTGTCTATGCTTCCCGCAGGCTGCAGCCGTTACCTTCTCACAGGACGTCCATACGACGTCCATACGACCTCTCTGTAAAACCACCAACCCCAAACGTCCCGTCCTAGTCGCCGTCCCAGCCAGACGTCCATACGACGTCCATACAACGTGGTCGATACGACCTGACAGTCAAACTCAGGATATACCATACGACCATGATGCGTTGCAAAAAGACGTCCATATGACGTCCATACAACGTGGTCGATACAGTCTATGGTTCTCTGACAGACGTATAAACCTTTCAACAGTTATAATAGTTATTATTGATGATGTTTATGAACTTATAAAACTATGAACATTATAATAGTTAGTGTCTCTCATTATAAACGCTGTAGAGTCATCGTTAAAGTTTATTATTGCTTTTAAACAAGCTTTGTGGTTAAACACAAATGTATTGTGTAATGTGTCGTTATCACCACAGAGTGGCAGCAAAGCCTATATTTTGCCTGTATATTGTAAACTCATCCATAAAATGAGGAGAAATGATTTGGTGTTTTAGTTGTTCATATTATTACTACTACTACTACTAATAGTCTAATACTACTACTACTACTACTACTAATACTACTACTACTACTACTAATAGTCTAATACTACTACTACTACTACTACTAATACTACTACTACTACTACTACTACTACTAATAGTCTAATACTACTACTACTACTACTAATACTACTATAATACTAATACTGTATTAGTAACTTAGTAGTATTTGTATTAGTAATACTACTACTACTACTACTACTAATAGTCTAATACTAATACTACTACTAATACTACTATAATACTAATACTGTATTAGTAACTTAGTAGTATTTGTATTAGTAATACTACTACTACTACTACTTTCGGAAGACATACTATAGTCTGTCCTTTTTCATGATTTTGGAGGATTTAAAAAATAATTAAATCATGAAAAAACTAAAAATCATCACCTCATGAAAGTAAATTATGACTAGGGACCCGAGCCATCCTGTTTGAGATGCTTCTGTGACAGAAAAAAACGTGACGGAAAAAAAAAGCTATAGCCCATGTTTGGTCTCGGAGTGAATTTCGTCTTTTTTTTCTCCAAATCATCATTTTTCATCATTTTTGACCATATCGGACGGCATACTATATAGCATTTGGTTTTTCATCATTTTTGAGGATTTGAAAAAAGACGAAAATCACTCCGAGACGATGGGGTGATTGAGTGATTTTTAAATGCCGTCCGATATGGGCTATAGTCTATAATCTATATAGTATATATATACTGGGCTATAGTCTATAATCTATATAGTCCATGGTACAACCTTGAACCTCAAACTAAATGGAATTGCAGCAAAATCATCTTGACTTCATAAAAGTGTCTCTCTTCACCATCATGTCTGATTAACTATTAAACAACTCAAACTTAAACAACGTTATGCACTTGTAAAACCAAAACTGTACACAATAACAAACTGTAATAAATATACAAATAAACATGCACATTAACAAACATGAATATTAATAAAACCTTCAATGAAAAAGAGCCACAACAACCAACCCGGGATGGGATGTATACTTTTGGAAAAGTTTATTTCATGAAATGAGTGAAAATGAGTGAAAATAAATAAAACTTTAGTATCCTCTCGTCACAGAGAGAGAGAGAGAGAGAGAGAGAGAGAGAGAGAGAGGGGGGTGGGGTGGGTGGAGGGGGGAGGGGGGGGGGGGGTTGGGGTGGAGTTCGGGCGGTCGTGCGGTCGTGCGTTCCTCCAGCGCCTTTAGCGTTAGCCGGGCCAGCGATGTGGACTGGACGGGGTGGAGGGTGGGACGGGGGGCTCGGCCCTCACTTGATGAGCGGCCAATCCCTCCTTCCCCCCATGACCTCACCCCATGACGGCAGGCCGGACACGCCCCTTTGGGTGGGGGGGGGGGGGGGAGGGGGCTCTGCAACGCCAGACGAGGTCGTCGATGGTGGCGTGATGATGACATCATGATGACATCACGATGATGATGTCCAGAGCGAGAGAAGAAGAAGAGGAGGTTTGTCGAGGGACGAAATTGTCAAAAAAGAAAAAAAAAAAGAAATAAAAAAAAACAAAAAAATAGTTTGGCTTCAACATCCCTTTGTTCTACAACAACATAGTCCTTGGGTTGGTCTTTCTTTATGAAAACGGTGCGATGTCCCCGGGCACCGCTTCCAACGGCCTGCAGAGGGAGCCACAGAGCCGTCACCCCCGGCGCGTCCTCCTATAATCTCCTCCTTACACAGACATGATGTGCTTGACGAAGGCTGAGAGAGAGAGAGAGAGAGAGAGAGATGTTTAAATATGATTATTTTGGGAGGTCACTGAAAAGGTTTGAGAACCACTGGTGTTTTTAAAGCATTGATTATGTTATGCTTTAGCCGTTGAAAAATAGCAGATCTTACAAGCTCGTAGTGCGCGGCACTCGTGAAAATATGCCTCGAATCTTTGAATATCCCATTCTGGGCGGGAACCCCTTTTGGTGTTAGCGTCATGTCATGCTTTAGCTATTGAAAAATAGCAGATCTACAAGCTCGTAGCGCGCCACCGAGTGGCGCGCTACGAGCTTGTAGATCTGCTATTTTTCGAAGAACGACTGACGCTTTTAGAATCTGATCTCAGGTCAGAATGGAAAACTGTCAGGATGTAGAAGACATTTTTAGAATCTGATCTCAGGTCAGAATGGAAAACTGTCAGGATGTAGAAGACATTTTTAGAATCTGATCTCAGGTCAGAATGGGACGTCGTACCCTCGTAGTGGATGGTGCCGTTCTCGTCCTCCTGTCCGGCCATCAGCTCGTCAATCTCCTTCTCCGACATCTTCTCTCCTGTGATCACATGACATGTCACATGACCAGAAACACAACATCTGAACTGGAAACATGTCACATGACCAGAAACACGACATATAGGCGCTCATTTATCAACGCGGTGTACGCCAAAATATGGATGAATGCACCGCGTTGTGGTAATTGAGGCCCAT
>NC_137885.1:30341036-30343536 GCF_963924005.1 Protomyctophum bolini
TGAGATTCGAACGCGGGTTCTCTAGCTGTGCAAGTAACTGCATTCTCTCTCTCTCTCGTATGCAAAGGTTAAACCTTAGGTAATTTAGATTAATATTATGTAGACATATATAGCACTCTATAGAGTGTATATACATATGTATAAGATTTAGTACAGTATAGTTTAATGACACACAGTTTGTTTCACTGTACAGATATTCTACTGTTGGACAGATGGCGCATGATTCGATTCTAGATGATATTCATGTGTTGTCCTCGCTGTAAGTGGCTCTGCCTTAAGAGCGTCTGATAAATGCCTAAACTGTAAAACTGGGCCTAGAGGAGGAGGAACACATGTAGGGGTCCCATTCCTAGGAGGCAGCTGTCGGGGGTCGGGGTCTATTCTGAGCCGGGCCGGGCCGGCCTTGGCATCGTGTTTCTTTGCGCCTCGCAGCCAGAAAGGTGTTAAATTGGGCCGTGGAAGACGCGGAGCCACGCGTGGCATGTCCTGACGCTGAGGAATCCACACGCCGACGTCCCAGAATAGTCAAACTAAACTATACAGCTACTGACTCGACCTCAACCCACTCAGTATACGGGAACCCCCTTTTTGGGTGTTTTAACTTTTTTAGCAGCGTTATGTCATACTTTATTAGAGCTGTTGGAAAAATAGCAGATCTACAAAAGCTACGAGCTTTTGTAGATCTGAGATTTCTTCTTTTTTTTTCATCGAGAAAATGTGGCGCAAATCTTTGAATATATATTCTTTCACAGCGAATGTTTTTAACTCATATTATTTGCTTCCGAGTGTGGCATCGGTGGTGGAAAGTAATACGTACATTTGCTGTACAAAGTACTGTATTTAATTTCGAGGCATTTGTAATTTACTTGAGTATTTCCAACTTCCAATACTTTTCCTTCTACTCCACTACGTCTCAGAGGCAAATATTGTACTTTTACTCCCACTACATTTATTTTAAATCTTTACTTCCTTGGTAGATTTGGACTATGATTTGGACATTAAACTATACAAACATTACATTTTACAGGGATATTTGAAAATAGCAGATCTACAAGCTTTTAGTTGTAAAAGAGTATTTTACTTTTTTATGAAGAAATCTAAGAAAAATCTAAGAACTTTCCAGGAATTAGAAAATGTTTAAGAAGTGGAGAAAATAGCAGATCTACACGCTCACAACGCAGCGCGACGCGTTGTGAGTGTATACTGTAGATCTGCTATTTTCACTATAGTTTTGGGTCCCGGGGGAAAGTTTGTGAACAAGTGGTTTAGAAGAAGAGTAGAATAGAGTTTACACCCTTAGAGTTACATTAACACTGTTTTAGAGTAGAATAGAGTCCATTTGGGTCCAGTTTACACCCTTAGAGTTACATTAACACTGTTTTAGAGTAGAATAGAGTCCATTTGGGTCCAGTTTACACCCTTAGAGTTACATTAACACTGTTTTAGAGTAGAATAGAGTCCATTTGGGTCCAGTTACACCCTTAGAGTTACATTAACACTGTTTTAGAGTAGAATAGAGTCCTTTTTGGTCCAGTTTACACCCTTAGAGTTACATTAACACTGTTTTAGAGTAGAATAGAGTCCATTTGGGTCCAGTTTACACCCTGGTGGAGTTAAATTAACACTGGTTTAGAGTAGAATAGAGTCCATTTGGGTCCAGTTTACACCCTGGTGGAGTTAAATTAACACTGGTTTAGAGTAGAATAGAGTCCATTTGGGTCCAGTTTACACCCTGGTGGAGTTAAATTAACACTGGTTTAGAGTAGAATAGAGTCCATTTGGGTCCAGTTTACACCCTGGTGGAGTTAAATTAACACTGGTTTAGAGTAGAATAGATAATGGTTTGAGCCTTTTGCTTCTGAATCTGTTTTAGCTGCAGTACCACATTGTCCTGAGGTGGGTGGTGGGGGCGCCGATATTTGATATTTAATCTTTGAGTCATTATAATAACTGATGCTAGATAAACCCAGGCATGTTTCCATTCCATGCCAGCTTTGGAAAATCAACAATGGCCGACATTGTAAACAAAGTGGAAATGCACATTTGGAACTGAAGACTGAAGAGAGGGAGGAATCATACATATATAAGTAGGGTGACATCCCAAATACGACCAAATCAGTTGAGCTGTTCCTGAGAGCAATATCCATGAAAGCTTGATTGTTCAAAATTTGTGGGGAGCTCAAAAAACTCGTTATCAAAAAATGTTACGTTATCTATGTCCTTTAGTCTATAGACATGCGGTACCGGTCCATTCCCTGGTCCTTTATAGTCTAGACATGCGGTACCGGTCCATTCCCCCAGAGACTGAGCACTGAGTCTGTGTGTGTTTGGACGACGGGAGCAGGAATGGAATGTTAGGGAGGTGTGAGGACCCGGAGTGTTTGTGGTGGTTTTTGAGGGGCGCCTAATATTCAGCTATAGTGTAGATTTATAGGGCGCTAGCCCCTAATATTCAGCTATAGTGTAGATTTATAGGGCACTAGCCCCTCCTATATTCAGC
>NC_137885.1:30346036-30401036 GCF_963924005.1 Protomyctophum bolini
AATTCTGGACAAGCACAAAGGTGACGTTGAAGTGATTTCATTTCATGAAACTGAACCCTCGTTGCATTGAGCTGCATAATATCATGTTAGACCGTTTAAAGTCTCTAAACCATTTTAACTATAGATGTTATACTGTTGCATTGAGCTGCATAATATGCAGGTTTAGAGACTTTAGACGGTCTAACATGATAATATTTATTATCATGTTAGACCCGTCTAAAGTCTCTAAACCATGTTAACTAGATGATGCACAACGCTCAAGAGACGGTGAATCAAATATACATTAAATCCATCCGTTCAGATATATATATATATATATATATATATATAAACCTACAGGAACGATAAGGAGAAATTGATATATTCCAAAGGGTTCTCTTCCTCAGAGAAATGAACTGAATTATAAATGATAAATGCAAACGAGGAGAGGAGGAGAAAAAAGCCAGTCTTGATTTATCCATTCTCTACCAAAGAAGAAAAACCTCAATGAAGTCCAACAAAGTCCACAAGAAAGAAAGAAAGAAAGAAAGAAAGAAAGAAAGCAAGAAAACGCCATGAAAACACAAGCGTTTTGTTTCAGGTTTTTGGGTACACACCATTTCGGAGAGAGTGGAGTGGTGGACGGCGTCGACGCAGGGGAAAGAGAGGAGAACAGAAGCCGGAGTCCCAGGAGAGAGTGGTGGTCCTGAGCCCCGCTCAGGAGACCCTACTTATGTCTCCCAGGGCTGTGATGTCACCGGGTGCTAGCTGCAGGGGCCGGGGGGCCGGGTCCCCGTATAGAGGAGGAGCAGGGTGGGGGTCCGGTGACTGCATGGCCTGGAACCATCCATATCTGTCTTAGCAGGGGCAAAACAGTAAGGGGAGACGCCCCCTCGACGACAGAGGGACAGGAGGCCTCTCTAGAAGGGGACAGGGTTATTTTTAGGGCACTGTGTCAACTCAAGACTCCTTAGGGCAGCATTGAAAGTCACTCCTCCTAATCACTGACATTGAAAATAACACGGTTGATAATCGCCTCCGACGCGTGCACATGCACAGATAGGTGTGTGTGTGGGTGGGACATGAATTAAACACCAAAAGGTTGTAAAAAGCCATAGATCTGTCTATAGCTCCTGGAACTCCTTTGGCTATTTCATGAGACTTATAGGACTCAAGTCAGACAGATATTTTTAAACCGTGAGAGAGCCGACCTCCTCATATGGTTAGAGTTAGACGGAAGACTCAGCGTTAGAGTTCTCAACGGGCCTGAACATTAAGGCCCGGCCGGGCCATGGGTTCTGTATGAACCACAGTCTGGGTTCTGTCTGAACCACAGTCTGGGTTCTGTCTGAACCTCAGTCTGGGTTCTGTATGAACCACAGTGTGGGTTCTGTATGAACCACAGTCTGGGTTATGTATGAACCACAGTCTGGGTTCTGTATGAACCTCAGTCTGGGTTCTGTATGAACCACAGTCTGGGTTATGTATGAACCACAGTCTGGGTTCTGTATGAACCTCAGTCTGGGTTCTGTATGAACCACAGTCTGGGTTCTGTCTGAACCACAGTCTGGGTTCTGTCTGAACCTCAGTCTGGGTTCTGTATGAACCACAGTGTGGGTTCTGTATGAACCACAGTCTGGGTTATGTATGAACCACAGTCTGGGTTCTGTATGAACCTCAGTCTGGGTTCTGTATGAACCACAGTCTGGGTTATGTATGAACCACAGTCTGGGTTCTGTATGAACCTCAGTCTGGGTTCTGTATGAACCACAGTCTGGGTTCTGTCTGAACCACAGTCTGGGTTCTGTATGAACCTCAGTCTGGGTTCTGTATGAACCACAGTCTGGGTTCTGTATGAACCACAGTCTGGGTTCTGTCTGAACCACAGTCTGGGTTCTGTATGAACCTCAGTCTGGGTTCTGTATGAACCACAGTCTGGGTTCTGTATGAACCTCAGTCTGGGTTCTGTATGAACCTCAGTCTGGGTTCTGTATGAACCTCAGTCTGGGTTCTGTCTGAACCACAGTCTGGGTATGTTGGGATTCAGGGTACATGTATGTTGTTGGAGACAGGATTACAGGCTGATTCAGGGTACATGTATGTTGTTGGGACAGGATTACAGGCTGATTCAGGGTACATGTATGTTGGGACAGGATTACAGGCTGATTCAGGGTACATGTATGTTGTTGGGACAGGATTATAGGCTGATTCAGGGTACATGTATGTTGTTGGGACAGGATTATAGGCTGATTCAGGGTACATGTATGTTGTTGGGACAGGATTATAGGCTGATTCAGGGTACATGTATGTTGGGACAGGATTATAGACTGATTCAGGGTACATGTATGTTGGGGACAGGATTATAGACTGATTCAGGGTACATGTATGTTGGGGACAGGATTATAGACTGATTCAGGGTACATGTATGTTGTTGGGACAGGATTACAGGCTGATTCAGGGTACATGTATGTTGGGGACAGGATTATAGGCTGATTCAGGGTACATGTATGTTGTTGGGACAGGATTATAGACTGATTCAGGGTACATGTATGTGGGGACAGGATTATAGACTGATTCAGGGTACATGTATGTTGGGACAGGATTATAGACTGATTCAGGGTACATGTATGTTGTTGGGACAGGATTACAGGCTGATTCAGGGTACATGTATGTTGGGGACAGGATTATAGGCTGATTCAGGGTACATGTATGTTGGGACAGGATTATAGGCTGATTCAGGGTACATGTATGTTGTTGGGACAGGATTACAGGCTGATTCAGGGTACATGTATGTTGGGACAGGATTATAGACTGATTCAGGGTACATGTATGTTGTTGGGACAGGATTATAGGCTGATTCAGGGTACATGTATGTTGTTGGGACAGGATTACAGGCTGATTCAGGGTACATGTATGTTGGGACAGGATTATAGGCTGTACAGTAAATGTACATGTACATGTATGTTGGGACGAGAAGTCTGTTACCTGGAAATAGAAAAGTTAATGCAATGATATCAGAATAATTATACAAAATGAAAGCAGTGGGTCTCAAACCTTTGGAGCCATGATTTTGTCTGCGGACGCATCAGAACCCATCAGAACCCATCAGAACCCAACACAAGATCTGAGTTGTTCAACACAGCGAAATATATATATACTTGATCCTCACTAATGATCATTATAAAATACCACCAGTCTGTGTCTCATAGGAGGGCTGTTGGCGGTTCAGAAACCAGTCTGTGTCTCATAGGATGGCTGTGGGCAGGTCAGAAACCAGTCTGTGTCTCATAGGATGGCTGTGGGCAGGTCAGAAACCAGTCTGTGTCTCATAGGAGGGGCTGTGGGCAGGTCAGAAACCAGTCTGAGTCTCATAGGAGGGCTGTGGGCGGTTCAGAAACCAGTCTGTGTCTCATAGGAGGGCTGTGGGCGGTTCAGAAACCAGTCTGTGTCTCATAGGAGGGCTGTGGGCAGGTCAGAAACCAGTCTGTGTCTCATAGGATGGCTGTGGGCAGGTCAGAAACCAGTCTGTGTCTCATAGGAGGGCTGTGGGCGGTTCAGAAACCAGTCTGTCTCTCATAGGAGGGCTGTGGGCAGTTCAGAAACTAGTCTGTGTCTCATAGGAGGGCTGTGGGCGGTTCAGAAACCTGCCATCCACCAGTGACATCATTGATGGGAATCCAAGGTGAGAAGTTGCAATGTGAAAATGGAAGCCATCGTTCTCACGATGATACAAATCTAAATATATATATTTTTAAATCTGGTTTATGATCTGAATGATGAAACACTGTGGACAGACAGCCCTCCCATGAGACACACTGTGGACAGACAGCCCTCCTATGAGACACAGTGTGGACAGACAGCCCTCCTATGAGACACAGTGTGGACAGACAGCCCTCCCATGAGACACACTGTGGACAGACAGCCCTCCTATGAGACACAGTGTGGACAGACAGCCCTCCTATGAGACACAGTGTGGACAGACAGCCCTCCTATGAGACACAGTGTGGACAGACAGCCCTCCTATGAGACACAGACCGAGTAGAAAACAATCATGCTATTTTATAATGATCATTAATGAGGTTGAAAAGTGGTCCTTGGACACGTTTAGCTGGGGACCCCCTGGAACCCCCTCAAGGACCCCTGGGGGTCCCCGGACCCCCACTCTGAGAACCATTGAATTAAAGGACACTGGAGTTTTGGAAAATTAAAGGACATTTGGAGGGGTCGCTCACCTTGGGTCAACCTGTGTGTGTTGTTGGGGGCTGGAGGCACCGGGAGGTCTACAGGAGTCCTCCTACGTCTCACCAGTCCAGATAGTATTAAGGAGGGTCCAAGGGAGGGTCCGAGGGAGGGTCTGAGGGTCCGAGGGAGATGCGTGTCGGTCAGATCAGCAGCTGTCCACAAATATCTACCATGCACAGTTGGCTTCTCAAACTTTGGAATTTCAAGGACCCCATTTCCTATCTCTGGGACCCCACGATCTAACAAAAATAAATCCCTGAGTGCAAAATGTACCCAAATGTATTTTTCACACTCCAAGAGTGTGAAAAATACAACTTTTTGTGGAATTATTTATTTTCCACAAAAGTACTTTTTGTGGAATTATTCATGACAAAGTTGTACAGTATGTATATCCATATAACATAAACAAGCAGCACGCTCGCAAACAGTTCTTTGTTTCAATCATTTTGTTATTATTTTTCACAATTATATGACCTGATCATCTTCATTCTCCTTAAATACACTATATTGGAACTCTACCGTCGTATGCATACATCTGCCGCGCGAATTATCAAAACATTAGAGAGTATAGGCTATAAGCCGGCGTTGTATCAGATTGTGAAAATATAATAATGAATAATAATAATACAATTATTGAAATAAAGAACTATAGTGTATTGGCGGCTACTAGATCTTTGTCAAAATATCCCAGTTTTCCAGCGGCTCACACCAAGCTGGAAATCCACGTATAGTAAAGTATTGAACGCATGCAACGCGTACACGTTTCCATTGATGTTGCTGCACCATATAACGATCTCTCAATAGCCTCAACAAAATACTTTAGGGCCCTCGAGAGTATAAACGGATCTGTAACTCCACATGGAGGGGCCCTCCAGTCTATAGGGGCCCCCGGGGGTCTGTAACTCCACATGGAGGGGCCCTCCAGTCTATAGGGGCCCCCGGGGCTCAGTAACTCCACATGGATGGGCCCTCCAGTCTATAGGGGCCCCCGGGGCTCAGAGTATAAACGGATCTGTAACTCCACATGGAGGGGCCCTCCAGTCTATAGGGGCCCCCGGGGCTCAGTTTGGGAACCAGCGGTTTATAATAAATTCACAGATCTGTCTCGTCTGTGCGTGTGTGTCTGTATTGTGAGGACAGACAAAGCACACACATCCGCTCACTAAACAGCAGGTGCTGGGCTGAGGTCAGAACCCAGGAATAAGTCACATGCCCCCTAAGGTCTTCCACTGCTGGCCTGCTCGCTTTGCCTAAAGAAAATGGCAACTAAAATAAAACGGGGAAGCAGCTTTTTGCTTCTACGGGCCGACGGCATGGAACAAACTCCCTCTGTACCTTCGACAGGCAGTCTCTGTAGTTTAACAAGCTCCCACTGTACCTTCGACAGGCAGCCTCTGTAGTTTAACAAACTCCCACTGTACCTTCGACAGGCAGCCTCTGTAGTTTAACAAACTCCCACTGTACCTTCGACAGGCAGCCTCTGTAGTTTAACAAGCTCCCACTGTACCTTCGACAGGCAGCCTCTGTAGTTTAACAAGCTCCCACTGTACCTTCGACAGGCAGCCTCTGTAGTTTAACAAACTCCCACTGTACCTTCGACAGGCAGCCTCTGTAGTTTAACAAACTCCCACTGTACCTTCGACAGGCAGCCTCTGTAGTTTAACAAACTCCCACTGTACCTTCGTCAGGCAGCCTCTGTAGACAATTTTAAAGCACAGCTTTAAAAATGACCCACTTCTACACCCTTGCTTTTAATTGATCTTTACATTTTTTGTTTTTCATGTCCTCACTGTATTGCATTACTGCTCTTGTTTTTTAATGTTTATGCCTTGCTTTTATGTTATTTTTTTCTCCATTGCTCTGTAAAGCACTTTGAGCTGCATTTCATGTCATGAAAGGTATATACAAATACAGTTGTATTATTAGTATTATTATGTTTCTGGAAAACGCCTCTAAACGTGTATTCTAGTGCTAGTTTGATCTGCACTTAGTTCACACATATACTCTCCCATCTTAAAATAACTAAAATGACCGAAAATAGCTGATCTGCAAGAGAGAGAGACAGAGAGAGAGGGATAGAGAGAGACAGAAAGAGAGAGAGAGAGAGAGAGAGAGACACAGACAGACAGAGAGAGAGTCTATTTTTACCTTTGGTCGAGGGAGGCTCACTTTCTGCTCCTCCTGATCTCAGGGTTGCCAGGTCTGCGTGAGTGAGAGAAATACAGCAGCTTCCAAAGTCACACACAGCACTACATCCACCCCCCATGTTGCCCCCCCCCCCCCCCCCCCTCACAGATGGCACTGAGGTCAGGGTCTGGGGTCGTATAGCCCCCCCCCCCCCCCCCCTCGTAAAGCCACCGGGCTTAAAAAACAGTGTGGTGGCAGCATTGTGTCACCCTAACCCCCGCCATTACCACCCCTAACCCCCCCCCCCCATTACCACCCCTAACCCCCCCCCCCCATTACCACCCCACCGCCCCCTTGGCTATTTTTTAAAACTAAATTAAAGACCCACTTTTATAGGAAAGCCTTTTTAAACCCATTAAACAATGTACCATGCTTTTAATTTCCTTGATAATGTGATTTTACTCTGCCTTGCTGTTTTTATATTGTTAAGCACTTTGTGACATTGTCAAAAAAGGTGCTATATAAATGGTTTATTATTATAAATGTAGGGATGCACCTGGCCGAAACAGAATACCGAATATGATTAATAATATTATATAGCTTTTCCTGGGACAGGCACCTCCCCCCTGGGACAGGCACCTCCCCCCTGGGACAGGCACCGGGACAGGCACCTCCCCCCTGGGACAGGCACCTCCCCCTGGGACAGGCACCTCCCCCTGGGACAGGCACCTCCCCCCTGGGACAGGCACCTCCCCCCTGGGACAGGCACCTCCCCCCTGGGACAGGCACCTCCCCCTGGGACAGGCACCTCCCCCCTGGGATAGGCACCTCCCCCCTGGGACAGGCACCTCCCCCTGGGACAGGCACCTCCCCCCTGGGACAGGCACCTCCCCCCTGGGACAGGCACCTCCCCCTGGGACAGGCACCTCCCCCTGGGACAGGCACCTCCCCCCTGGGACAGGCACCTCCCCCCTGGGACAGGCACCTCCCCCTGGGACAGGCACCTCCCCCTGGGACAGGCACCTCCCCCCTGGGACAGGCACCTCCCCCTGGGACAGGCACCTCCCCCTGGGACAGGCACCTCCCCCCTGGGACAGGCACCTCCCCCTGGGACAGGCACCTCCCCCTGGGACAGGCACCTCCCCCCTGGGACAGGCACCTCCCCCTGGGACAGGCACCTCCCCCCTGGGACAGGCACCTCCCCCCTGGGACAGGCACAATAGAGGTTATGCGTGTGACATCATCATACCCGGAAGTTATGCAGGAACGCCCACTGAGTGGCAAATAACTACTTTCTGGCCTCGACAGCCCATACATTGGAACAGAAAAGTCCTGATATCTGATTGCATTAAACAACGTTAAACAATGTTAAACTCACTTTATACATACATATCCTCTATAAGCCCTTTTGGTCTCTACAAAAAAAAAGAATCAAGTGTTAAAAAACACGACGAAATGAATACATGTAATGTAATGTTTTGCCTTTTTTTTTTATGACCAAAATAAAACTGAACTGAACTGAACCACTGATTATTATAGAAACAAAACTGTCATGACATTCTTTTTTAAATTTCAACATAAATGAGTTAAGAGTGTGGGTGACCGACGACACATCAGCTCTCTGCTGCCACTGTGTGGATGTCGTCTGTCATTGCAAAAAAAAAAAAAAAAAAAAAGAAAACTCCATTTGACAATATACCAAACGCTACAAAAATACACTGTTTAATGCTTACGGGAGGCAGCTTAGCAACAGCATACGACGTCACTCACAACAAATCATCATGTTGTTTCTAAACACTTTCACTAAGTTTAACTTAAAAAAAGAAAACACTACTACAAGTCACAAGAATTAAACTAATGTCAACCGTTTTCCAAACACGTCATAGTATTCCAATTAAACATCAACACTGTATAAGTTTCATTTATGATTACTACTGTATGTCCTTTGAGAAGTTTTGCGACCGTTTTAGTCGGTCACATTCATTCGTTGTTGTTTTTTTTTTTGTTTTTTTTTTGCGTAAACTTCATTCAAAAAACATTTGCGAAAATGAACATACAAAAATATCAACCGTTAATGTACATCAACTTAACAAAAAGATGTGCAGACAGCCCTCGCATTAAAGCCTGTTATCTAGACACCAAAATAACTGAGTTAAACGCATTAAGTTATCTGGACTCCAACATAACTGAGTTAAACGCATTTTAAGCCGGTTATCTAGACACCAAAATAACTGAGTTAAACGCATTTTAAGCCGGTTATCTAGACACCAAAATAACTGAGTTAAACGCATTTTAAGCCGGTTATCTAGACACCAAAATAACTGAGTTAAACGCATTTTAAGCCGGTTATCTAGACACCAAAATAACTGAGTTAAACGCATTTTAAGCCGGTTATCTAGACACCAAAATAACTGAGTTAAACGCATTTTAAGCCGGTTATCTAGACACCAAAATAACTGAGTTAAACGCATTTTAAGCCGGTTATCTAGACACCAAAATAACTGAGTTAAACGCATTTTAAGCCGGTTATCTAGACACCAAAATAACTGAGTTAAACGCATTAAGTTATCTGGACTCCAACATAACTGAGTTAAACGCATTAAGTTATCTGGACTCCAACATAACTGAGTTAAACGCATCAAGTTATCTGGACTCCAACATAACTGAGTTAAACGCATTAAGTTATCTGGACTCCAACATAACTGAGTTAAACGCATTAAGTTATCTGGACTCCAACATAACTGAGTTAAACGCATTAAGTTATCTGGACTCCAACATAACTGAGTTAAACGCATCAAGTTATCTGGACACCAACCATAGCAGACTTTTAGAGTTAAACGTGATCATTTTTTTAAGATCATTTCACTAAGGGGTCGACGACGTCCCAGCTAATAAGGGAAAATTAGCCAAATGTGTGGAAAATCTGCAAAAAAAAAGAAAAGAAAAAAAAATAATGCTTACCACTAGCTTTCTTCACAGATGTGTTCATGAAGGTGTCTACCATCACTTATCTAAGCGTTCGAAACCGTCTCCCTTGGGAACCCTTGTGAGAGCCGCTGAAAGTTGGGGTCCCATTAACCCATTTTGGGGCCGGGAACCCCTTTTAAAGTAATGTTATACTTTAGCTATTTAAAAATGGCTATTTTTGAAAGAAAAAAATAATAATCTTTGAATATATATATTCTTTCAGAGCAAACGTTTTTAACTCATATCTTTGCTTCTGGGAGGGGCGGGGCGGGGGTCCCTGGAACAACATATTTTCAGATGGGGGGGGTCGGCGACCAAATACATAATTTTGGGGGTCTTTGACATGAAAATGTTTGAGAACCACTGACTTAGAACCACTGACATAGAACCACTGACATAGAGAAACATAGGGTTTTTCAGAAAACTGTCAGGATTTAGAGAAAAAAAAACACTCCGTCTAAAAATGGCCATAGCCTGACTGTAGACGCCTGTATGGACACCGTCTGTGGAGAACGCTAGTGGTAAGCATTGTTTTTTTGTGCAGATTTGCCACACATGTGGCAAACGTTCCCTAACTAAAGCAGAGAGGAGAAAAACAATGGCACATCGCACCCGTGATTGGTCTACACAGCACCGGTTCCCAGACACTGGGGCAGTGATTGGTCAACACAGCACCGGTTCCCAAACACTGGGGCAGTGATTGGTCAACACAGCACCGGTAACCAAACACTGGGTCGTGATTGGTCTACACAGCACCGGTAACCAAACACTGGGCCGTGATTGGTCTACACAGCACCGGTTCCCAAACACTGGGTCGTGACCCATCTGAGGGGTCGCGGGAACACATTTTTTTAAGGGTCCCATACATTTTGGTTCCCTACATTTTGTTATTAATTATTATTATTTTAAAGTTTTACTTATTTATTAAAGTATTATTAAAAATAAAAAAAACATTCCCAAAAAAAAAAAGCAAAGATGTTTATGATTGATTTAAAGACAAAAAATTCAATGTTTTTTTTTTTTCAGTAATCTCATGAAGAAATCAAAGAAAAAAAACAATCTAATAAATCCCATAAATTAGAAAACAAAATGTTTAAGTAGCAGTAGTGAGAATAGCCGATCTACAAGCTCACAACAACGCGTCGCTTCGCGGCCGCGTTGTGAGCTTGTAGATCTGCTAATTCCACTTCAGTTTGGGGTTGGGTTGGTGGGGGGGTGGGGGTGGGGGTGGGGTGGTGGGAGGGGGGGCGGTCTTCTCCAGCGTTAGTGGATGTGAAACAGTGCAAGGAGTCTCCCGGTGTGCCTGTAGGGGAATTTATTGACAACCACACAGTATTTACAACTATACAAGTTATTATAGTGAAATAACTTTTAATTTACTATAGAAGTACTTTTTGTGCACACTACGTTTCTACCTCGCCGTCCCGCTGAGCAGGAGGCGGGGCTATCAGACGTCCCACTGAGCAACGAGCCTATCAGACGTCCCGCTGAGCAGGGGGGGGCGGGGCTATCAGACGTCCGTGTGAAACCGTCCGGGCAGAACCGGACCGACGCGTGTTTTCTGAAAACTGGCGTGAGAAAAAAAAAAAAAAAAAAAAAAAAACACGCTGCTAAAAATCTAACAAAACGCAGCGGGGGGGACCTTTAAGGTGGTCGCACACTGGACGCAGCAGGGGGGGACCTTTAAGGTGGTCGCACACTGGACGCAGCAGGGGGGGACCTTTAAGGTGGTCGCACACTGGAGGGCGTTTTTCAGGAAAAACCCAGATGGAGAAACGCCGCTAAAAAAATAAAAAATAAAACGCGCTCCCCGTGTGTTTGTGGAGACCTTTACTGCTCGGAAAGGGAACGTTCTCTCAGCGACGTCTAGGCCGAGCTTCGACGGACTCAGGGGGGTTAACTTTGTTTTCAAATGTGACGCTTCGTATGAGCTCTGTTAATGTTAACCTTTTTTTAAAAGATGCATCGTTTAGTGATAGGATTGAGGCCAGGCGCTTATTCCTGTTGCATTCTCCCATATCTATATTTTCGCAGTTTTTTAAAAACATATTTATGTATGTATATATATATGGACCGTTTTTATATAGCTGTTGAAACAGCTAAAAAAAAAACATTCCGTTTTAGTCCAGTTCTAACCCATGTTTAGACGTCTGATAGCCTGTGGAATGCTCAGTGGGACACCTGACCCTACCATTCTTTTGACCAGAGTTTCAATCTTGTGTCAGACCAATTTGGTTCAATCTGGTGTCAGTCCCCAGTTTGTTTCAATCTGGTGTCAGTCCAGTTTGTATCAATCTGGTGTGAATCCAGTTTGGTTCAATCTGGTGTCAGTCCCCAGTTTGTATCAATCTGGTGTCAATCCAGTTTGGTTCAATCTGGTGTCAGTCCCCAGTTTGTTTCAATCTGGTGTCAATCCAGTTTGTATCAATCTGTTCAGTCCAGTTTGGTTCAATCTGGTGTCAGTCCAGTTTGGATCAATCTGGTGTCAGTCCAGTTTGGTTCAATCTGGTGTCAGTCCAGTTTGGATCAATCTGGTGTCAGTCCAGTTTGGTTCAATCTGGTGTCAGTCCAGTTTGGATCAATCTGGCGTCAGTCCAGTTTGGATCAATCTGGCGTCAGTCCCGTTTGGATCAATCTGGTGTCAGTCCCGTTTGGATCAATCTGGTGTCAGGTCCCCAGTCAGTTTTTCGGCATTTTATTATCGACAAGAATTTATTTTTTTTGTAATGTTCATCACCAAAAAAAATAATAAAGAAAAAAAACAAAACAAAAAAAACAGACGATCTACAAGCTCACAACGCGTGGCAGTGCCGTTAGCTTGCAGATCGGTTATTTTAGCCATGAATACAGGTCGTTGTGTCTTTGACTTTTTTTTTTAAGTCTTTTTTTTTTTTTTGACTTGCCCACATCGTTGAGTTGGCGCTTGGCTTTTGCTTTTGGCACAACGAGGTTTTGGCAAAAACCCACGACCGATCTTCAGAAACGCAGATCTATTATACCAAGAGAGACACAGAGTGACTGGCTGGCGATGAGGAATGCGGAGCCCGCTTGGATCATGCAGAATAACGAGTGTTTTTGGGTTGTGTGTGAGAGAGAGAGAGAGAGAGAGAGAGAGAGAGAGAGAGAGCACGTTTTATGAACGCCTCAGAGTGCAGGACGTCTTATGTTGTCCGGCGCAGGGGGTGGGTGGGTGGGTGGGTGGGTGGGTGGGGTGGGGTGGGGGGCGTGGCCATGATGTGGGCGGATACCTTTACACCTCAAAGGCTGGGAACTTTGATTTCATTGGTTGCAATATATCAGCCAGGAAGTAGATGGTGCCAGCCATACCTAGAGAGCAGAGAGAAGACAAGAAGTATTATACATTTATCAGACGCTCTTTAACCCATTCTGACCTGAGATCAGATTCATACGAGGTTTCCACTGGACACACACTGGTCTGATGAACCCATTCTGACCTGAGATCAGATTCATACGAGGTTTCCACTGGACACACACTGGTCTGATGAACCCATTCTGACCTGAGATCAGATTCTAAAAATGTCAGTCGTTCTTCGATTTTTCAAAAATAGCAGATCTAAAGGCTCGTAGCGCGCCACTCGGTGGCGCGCTACGAGCTTGTAGATCTGCTGTTTTTCAATAGCTAAAGCATAGCATGATGCCAACACCAAAAGGGGTTCCCGCCCAGAAATGGGTTAATCCAGAGATTTAATTAATTAGATTAATTTAATCCAGAGAGCGATTTACAGTAAGCGAGAACAAAGAAAACACGGCAACACATCAAGTACCCCGAGGAAGGCAACCTGCTCGCCGAAACGTTGGTTCAACAAAGTTTCCATCATCGTGACTACGAGCTGAGCGGCCTCTATTCTTAAAGAGGGTAAAGACCACTTTTTGAGTTGCTGGTTGTTTTCTTACCTTATTATGGGGCAAACTATTCCATCCCATGAGTTATTTCGCTCCGTTGTGTTGTTCAATAGCAATTTAAGAAATAAAAAAAAAGTCGCAACTCATTGACTCTTCCATTGAAACGGGGGAAACAGCTCTCAAAGTCACTCTATTAGCACATGAACCAACGCAACAAAAGCCGATTCTGACAGTTTATGACGTCAGGAAAAAATCACGCGGTTTTTATTTTCGTCTTTTAAGATAAGATTTATAGAGTTACGGTTTTAGTCTGCAGCAGTACTACGGCGTTCCCAACTCATTCCATAGTTTAGATTGGGAGTGTAGTTTCGTTTTTGGCTTTTGTGCCTTTATGGATAGTTACAGTGACAGGAGAGAGAGAGAGAGAGAGAGAGAGAGAGAGAGAGAGAGAGAGAGAGAGAGAGAGAGAGAGAGAGAGAGAAGGGGAGAGACGCCGCAAAGGTGGTCATGAACGGGACTCGAACACGCGGCGCGCTGTCAGGCCAGGGTGGTCGGTGGGCTTTAATAAGATTTTACCTTCAAAGAGTGAGAAGGGAGTGTCCGGGGTCCGGCAGCCATGTTTGCCATAGTTCATGCACCAATCAGCAAACTGCAGACAGACAGAGACAGAGAGAGCGAGAGCGAGAGCGAGAGCGAGAGCGAGAGCGAGGGCGAGAGAGAGAGAGAGAGAGAGAGAGACAAGGATGAACACCAAAGACAACCTTGAGACTGGAAACGTTTGCATGAAGTCCTACCATTTACAATGCAGTCATTCATCCGACGCTCTGAATCCAGAGCTGAGCTAGAGGAATTGGGGTGGGGGTCCTGGGGTAGGGGTCCTGGGGTGGGGGTCCTAGGAGGACTCACCATACAGGCTCTGTAGAGGTGGTAGAGGGGTTTGGGGTAGGGGTCCTGGGGGGACTCACCATACAGGCTCTGTAGAGGTGGTAGAGGGGTTTGGGGTAGGGGTGGGGCTCCTGGGGTAGGGGTCCTGGGGGGACTCACCATACAGGCTCTGTAGAGGTGGTAGAGGGGTTTGGGGTAGGGGTGGGGGTCCTGGGGTAGGGGTCCTGGGGGGACTCACCATACAGGCTCTGTAGAGGTGGTAGAGGGGTTTGGGGTAGGGGTGGGGGTCCTGGGGTAGGGGTCCTGGGGGGACTCACCATACAGGCTCTGTAGAGGTGGTAGAGGGGTTTGGGGTAGGGGTGGGGGTCCTGGGGTGGGGGTCCTGGGGGGACTCACCATACAGGCTCTGTAGAGGTGGTAGAGGGGTTTGGGGTAGGGGTGGGGGTCCTAGGGGGACTCACCATACAGGCTCTGTAGAGGTGGTAGAGGGGTTTGGGGTAGGGGTGGGGGTCCTGGGGTAGGGGTCCTGGGGTAGGGGTCCTGGGGGGACTCACCATACAGGCTCTGTAGAGGTGCTTGGGGTCTTGGGTCAGACGGTACAGGGCCAGGAAGGTATAGGCGTTCCCCGCCACGCCGTGACACAGGCCATAGCCTTTCTTCAGCAGGCCGTAGCGCCATACCACCTCCCCGCACCAGAGGGCGTACTCCAGGTACTGGGACACGCCAAACACCTGCCACAGGAAACCACAGGAAGTTCAAACAATAACACTATACCGTAACGATGAAAAGTCCTGAAATGTGATTTGTGAAACGGCGTGGAAATGATCTCCTCACATTAGTAACTGTGTTTCATCATTTATAAACAATAAATGATCTCCTCACATTAGTAACTGTGTTTCATCATTTATAAATAAATGATCTCCTCACATTAGTAACTGTGTTTCATCATTTATAAATAAATGATCTCCTCACATTAGTAACTGTGTTTCATCATTTATAAATAAATGATCTCCTCACATTAGTAACTGTGTTTCATCATTTATAAATAAATGATCTCCTCACATTAGTAACTGTGTTTCATCATTTATAAATAAAGGATCTCCTCACATTAGTAACTGTGTTTCATCATTTATAAACAATAAATGATCTCCTCACATTAGTAACTGTGTTTCATCATTTATAAATAAATGATCTCCTCACATTAGTAACTGTGTTTCATCATTTATAAACAAATGATCTCCTCACATTAGTAACTGTGTTTCATCATTTATAAATAAATGATCTCCTCACATTAGTAACTGTGTTTCATCATTTATAAACAATAAATGATCTCCTCACATTAGTAACTGTGTTTCATCATTTATAAATAAATGATCTCCTCACATTAGTAACTGTGTTTCATCATTTATAAATAAATGATCTCCTCACATTAGTAACTGTGTTTCATCATTTATAAATAAATGATCTCCTCACATTAGTAACTGTGTTTCATCATTTATAAATAAATGATCTCCTCACATTAGTAACTGTGTTTCATCATTTATAAACAATAAATGATCTCCTCACATTAGTAACTGTGTTTCATCATTTATAAATAAATGATCTCCTCACATTAGTAACTGTGTTTCATAATTTATAAATAAATGATCTCCTCACATTAGTAACTGTGTTTCATCATTTATAAATAAACGATCTCCTCACATTAGTAACTGTGTTTCATCATTTATAAATAAATGATCTCCTCACATTAGTAACTGTGTTTCATCATTTATAAATAAAGGATCTCCTCACATTAGTAACTGTGTTTCATCATTTATAAATAAAGGATCTCCTCACATTAGTAACTGTGTTTCATCATTTATAAATAAATGATCTCCTCACATTAGTAACTGTGTTTCATCATTTATAAATAAATGATCTCCTCACATCAGTAACTGTGTTTCATCATTTATAAATAAATGATCTCCTCACATTAGTAACTGTGTTTCATCATTTATAAATAAATGATCTCCTCACATTAGTAACTGTGTTTCATCATTTATAAATAAATGATCTCTTCACATTAGTAACTGTGTTTCATCATTTATAAATAAAGGATCTCCTCACATTAGTAACTGTGTTTCATCATTTATAAATAAATGATCTCCTCACATTAGTAACTGTGTTTCATCATTTATAAACAATAAATGATCTCCTCACATCAGTAACTGTGTTTCATCATTTATAAATAAATGATCTCCTCACATTAGTAACTGTGTTTCATCATTTATAAATAAATGATCTCCTCACATTAGTAACTGTGTTTCATCATTTATAAATAAATGATCTCCTCACATTAGTAACTGTGTTTCATCATTTATAAATAAAGGATCTCCTCACATTAGTAACTGTGTTTCATCATTTATAAATAAATGATCTCCTCACATTAGTAACTGTGTTTCATCATTTATAAACAATAAATGATCTCCTCACATCAGTAACTGTGTTTCATCATTTATAAATAAATGATCTCCTCACATTAGTAACTGTGTTTCATCATTTATAAATAAATGATCTCCTCACATTAGTAACTGTGTTTCATCATTTATAAATAAATGATCTCCTCACATTAGTAACTGTGTTTCATCATTTATAAACAATAAATGATCTCCTCACATTAGTAACTGTGTTTCATCATTTATAAATAAATGATCTCCTCACATTAGTAACTGTGTTTCATCATTTATAAATAAATGATCTCCTCACATTAGTAACTGTGTTTCATCATTTATAAATAAATGATCTCCTCACATTAGTAACTGTGTTTCATCATTTATAAATAATAAATGATCTCCTCACATTAGTAACTGTGTTTCATCATTTATAAATAAATGATCTCCTCACATTAGTAACTGTGTTTCATCATTTATAAATAAATGATCTCCTCACATTAGTAACTGTGTTTCATCATTTATAAATAAATGATCTCCTCACATTAGTAACTGTGTTTCATCATTTATAAATAAATGATCTCCTCACATTAGTAACTGTGTTTCATCATTTATAAATAAATGATCTCCTCACATTAGTAACTGTGTTTCATCATTTATAAATAAATGATCTCCTCACATTAGTAACTGTGTTTCATCATTTATAAATAAATGATCTCCTCACATCAGTAACTGTGTTTCATCATTTATAAATAAAGGATCTCCTCACATTAGTAACTGTGTTTCATCATTTATAAATAAATGATCTCCTCACATTAGTAACTGTGTTTCATCATTTATAAACAATAAATGATCTCCTCACATTAGTAACTGTGTTTCATCATTTATAAATAAATGATCTCCTCACATTAGTAACTGTGTTTCATCATTTATAAATAAATGATCTCCTCACATTAGTAACTGTGTTTCATCATTTATAAATAAACGATCTCCTCACATTAGTAACTGTGTTTCATCATTTATAAACAATAAATGATCTCCTCACATTAGTAACTGTGTTTCATAATTTATAAATAAATGATCTCCTCACATTAGTAACTGTGTTTCATCATTTATAAATAAACGATCTCCTCACATTAGTAACTGTGTTTCATCATTTATAAATAAATGATCTCCTCACATTAGTAACTGTGTTTCATCATTTATAAATAAAGGATCTCCTCACATTAGTAACTGTGTTTCATCATTTATAAATAAAGGATCTCCTCACATTAGTAACTGTGTTTCATCATTTATAAATAAATGATCTCCTCACATTAGTAACTGTGTTTCATCATTTATAAATAAATGATCTCCTCACATTAGTAACTGTGTTTCATCATTTATAAACAATAAATGATCTCCTCACATTAGTAACTGTGTTTCATCATTTATAAATAAATGATCTCCTCACATTAGTAACTGTGTTTCATCATTTATAAATAAATGATCTCCTCACATTAGTAACTGTGTTTCATCATTTATAAATAAAGGATCTCCTCACATTAGTAACTGTGTTTCATCATTTATAAACAATAAATTATCTCCTCACATTAGTAACTGTGTTTGATCATTTATAAATAAATGATCTCCTCACATTAGTAACTGTGTTTGATCATTTATAAATAAATGATCTCCTCACATTAGTAACTGTGTTTCATCATTTATAAATAAATGATCTCCTCACATTAGTAACTGTGTTTCATCATTTATAAATAAAGGATCTCCTCACATTAGTAACTGTGTTTCATCATTTATAAATAAATGATCTCCTCACATTAGTAACTGTGTTTCATCATTTATAAACAATTAGCACAATATGTAGAAGAATGGTTTGGCCAACCGGGTCAAGAAATGGCGTCTTAAAACAACGAATAACTGAAAATAGTCCATCTAAATCTTACAACACTGTAAAATAGTCCATCTAAATCTTACAACACTGTAAAATAGTCCATCTAAATCTTACAACACTGTAAAATAGTCCATCTAAATCTTACAACACTGTAAAATAGTCCATCTAAATCTTACAACACTGTAAAATAGTCCACAGGGCCGGCACTGAGCAATTTGGCGCCCTAGGCCGGATTTTTCCCTGCACCACCCCCAGACCTCACCTTGTAGACAAACCGCAGGTAGACCAGCCCCCAGGTAGACCAGCCCCCAGTAGACCACCCCCAGTAGACCAGGTCTCACCTTGTAGACCAGCCCCCAGTAGACCACCCCCAGTAGACCAGGTCTCACCTTGTAGACCAGCCCCCACAGGGGCGGCGGTGGCTCAGGGGTAGAGTGCCTGGATGGGAACCGCAAGGTTGCCAGTTTGAACCCGGGCTCCCCCAGAGTTACTGTCGAAGTGTCCTTGAGCAAGACACTGAACCCCTAATTGCTCCCGATGTGCTAGTTGGTGCCTTGCATGGTTTCCGCTGCCATCGGTGTATGAATGGGTGAATGTAATGCACAATCTATGTAAAGTGCCTTGGATAAAGGCGCTATATAAATGCACCATTTACCATTTACCATTTACCAGTAGACCAGCCCCCAGTAGACCAGCCTCCAGTAGACCACCACCCCCCAGTAGACCAGGTCTCACCTTGTAGGCCTGCAGCAGCATGTAGACCACCCCGGGGGCTCCGTGACACCAGTGCACCAGGAGGTCTCGGTTGTCTCCCAGACAGGGAGGGTAGTTTCCTGAGGGGAACTTCAGGCGACACACGTAGTCCACGCTGGGCTTCACCAGGCGATGCACCAGCTCGGCCCCGCCCACCACGCCAGGCTGCCGGGGGGGGGGGGGGGGGGGGGGGGGTTAAGAGCGTTACAGACAAACTGTACATTCATACAGCGTTATTATTAGTCAGATAATACATGGGCAACTGGCGGCCCCCCACAGTCACTTATCCCTTTTTTCTTTTTTTTGTATATATATTTTTTATCCCACGATTTTGTAACCCATTTTTTACCCCTGTGTCAATCATCTAATGTGATCCTGGGCTCTACACACCCTCCACCAACCTAGTCCCCATATATATGGGGGACAAGGGGAGACCAACCTAGTCCCCATATATATGGGGGACAAGGGGAGACCAACCTAGTCCCCATATATGGGGGACAAGGGGAGACCAACCTAGTCCCCATATATGGGGGACAAGGGGAGAGCAACGGACTTGAACTCATGCTTCCTTTCATGCCTGAGTGTCCAAGTTGCTCCTTTACACCTGACAGGGGGGAGTTTCCCTGGTTGGACGTAGCGCGTGGAAGGAACACGTTATTCCAACCAGTTCCTTTCCCCTCCATCAGGCGCCCCGGCTGGCCAGGGGGAGGCAGTTTAGTGACCAGGATTACTGCATGTTTTTGTGAGGGTATCTACCCTAGGGGACACGGGGAGAACATGCAAACTCCACACAGAAAGGCCCTTTCGCCAACCCCGCCTTCGGGTATATGGGCACTGATGACGCGGAGGAGGAAACACGTCACCAGCACCCACAGCGTCCCGAGCGGGAATCGAACCCAGGACCTTCTAGCTGTGAGGCGACAGCACTACCAACTGTGCCACCGTGCCCCGATATATAGTAGGCTATTATAGAGAATGCTGACAGGCACTCAAATGAGACGTTAACGTCCTGTAAGAAGACTCAGAAATAAAACTAGTGTTGACTAATCAATACAAGTGGCTCTTATTTTGATGGGCCAGTTTCTGCACAGGAAGTCCGTTACTATGTCACTGTAGATAATGTAGGTTACACACTGCTGGAATTAAACATGGAACCTGCAGGCAGCATTAGGCGAGTAAATCATTGCATATGTGTTGGACGTTCTTCACTGTGCTAGAGATAAACGGATCCTCCTGCTGCTTAACGACGACACTGTTTTGTGTCAGACTCTTCTTATCTAAACCGACCAATCATCATGGATTTCTTTTCCAGGGATTTCTTTTTCTTCCACAAAACTTTATTTAACAGTCAATTTGTAATGTATTGCGTTTGTCGGACGCTACGTCACTACTTTAGTACCACTCACCTTCATGAGGAAGTATGCCTGGTACCAACTCACCTTCATGAGGAAGTATGCCTGGTACCACTCACCTTCATGAGGAAGTATACCTGGTACCACTCACCTTCATGAGGAAGTATGCCTGGTACCACTCACCTTCATGAGGAAGTATGCCTGGTACCACTCACCTTCATGAGGAAGTATGCCTGGTACCACTCACCTTCATGAGGAAGTATGCCTGGTACCACTCACCTTCATGAGGAAGTATGCCTGGTACCAACTCACCTTCATGAGGAAGTATGCCTGGTACCAACTCACCTTCATGAGGAAGTATGCCTGGTACCACTCACCTTCATGAGGAAGTATGCCTGGTACCACTCACCTTCATGAGGAAGTATACCTGGTACCACTCACCTTCATGAGGAAGTATGCCTGGTACCACTCACCTTCATGAGGAAGTATGCCTGGTACCACTCACCTTCATGAGGAAGTATGCCTGGTACCACTCACCTTCATGAGGAAGTATGCCTGGTACCACTCACCTTCATGAGGAAGTATGCCTGGTACCACTCACCTTCATGAGGAAGTATGCCTGGTACCACTCACCTTCATGAGGAAGTATGCCTGGTACCACTCACCTTCATGAGGAAGTATGCCTGGTACCACTCACCTTCATGAGGAAGTATGCCTGGTACCACTCACCTTCATGAGGAAGTATACCTGGTACCACTCACCTTCATGAGGAAGTATGCCTGGTACCACTCACCTTCATGAGGAAGTATACCTGGTACCACTCACCTTCATGAGGAAGTATGCCTGGTACCAACTCACCTTCATGAGGAAGTATGCCTGGTACCACTCACCTTCATGAGGAAGTATACCTGGTACCACTCACCTTCATGAGGAAGTATGCCTGGTACCACTCACCTTCATGAGGAAGTATACCTGGTACCACTCACCTTCATGAGGAAGTATGCCTGGTACCACTCACCTTCATGAGGAAGTATACCTGGTACCACTCACCTTCATGAGGAAGTATGCCTGGTACCAACTCACCTTCATGAGGAAGTATGCCTGGTACCACTCACCTTCATGAGGAAGTATACCTGGTACCACTCACCTTCATGAGGAAGTATGCCTGGTACCACTCACCTTCATGAGGAAGTATACCTGGTACCAACTCACCTTCATGAGGAAGTATGCCTGGTACCACTCACCTTCATGAGGAAGTATGCCTGGTACCACTCACCTTCATGAGGAAGTAGTAGATTCCGGCGAGGCCGTGCGCGGCGCCCACGTACTGCTCCTGGTACCACTCGTACATCAGAGGGGTCTGCTCCTGGACGCGGAACCTCCGGGACTGGCTGTCGCCCGACGCCAGGATGGCGTCGCTGATCTGCGGCGGAGAACACAGCATAGGTTAAAGGTTTTATGACATTTATTTTCGTTTATTTTTGTTTTTCTTTTTTCTTTTAGGTTTTATGACCTCAATTACACCCAAAAAACATGAACTTTGAACATTCAGTGGATTTTCTGTGGTCTGAAGTTTTCTTTGGGGTTTGGAATTACTAGTATTAAAACATTTTATGCCCAGTGCATTTGTATTTAGTTCACAAAGTTACTATAACAAAAATAGCTGATCTACAAGCTCAAAACACCTCGCAGTGTAATCTTGTAGATCAGCTAATTTTGCTACAGAATAAGCAACGTGGCCCTCTGGAGTGAGTGTGGAACTATAGTGTCCCCTCTGGAGTGAGTGTGGAACTATAGTGGCCCTCTGGAGTGAGTGTGGAACTATAGTGCAGGGCTCGAAATTAACTTTTTTACTTGGTAGCACTGGTGCTCCCAAATTCAGAATGAAGGAGCACCAGAAAAAAATTAGGAGCACCCACCAAAATTTTACGAGCACCAATATGTAATCGATTTTTTACATTCATTATTATTACACTTGTAGCCTACAACAGCGGTTCCCAACATTTGTCAAGCACCCTCAAATTGACACTCATTAGCCCACGGACCCCCATTTGAAAATATATGCCAGGGACCCCCATATGAGAAGATTTTTACGGCTCTAGCAGTGATTTTCAGTTATTTACATTTCAAGGACCCCCAGTTTGACCTGAATTAGGCTACCGTTCCCCATTTCTATCTCTGGGACCCATAAAATCAAAGTTAGTTTAACTGAGTGTACAAATGTACAGTGAAATTGGTTTACCCATAGTATGTAGTACACTCTCAGAGTTTCAGACCCATAAGGGTCCATTTGGTTCCTAACTATCATTTAACCGAGGACCCCTAGGGATCCCCGGACCCCACTTTGGGAACCACTGGCCTACAAGCCAGTTGGTATGAGATGCTATTTTTGTGGCAATAAACCAGTTGAAAATATAATTAAATTCTAAATACTGTCTCTGCTATAATTTCTGAATTTGTAAATGGCTACAAAACCCTTTGTTTTATGTAGGCCTGCTTTTTGATTTAAGTAAAAAAAATATATATATATATGTATATATACTGTATATATTTATGAGAAGTTATTTTCATAACGTCATCATAAATGTGTGTGTGTGACTCCACACATTCCATTCAATTGAGCCCTTTTGTTGTCTCTCACAGCTGAGGACCTCAGGTCCAGCTGATGTTGATCACCCAATCAGTCCACGGACTGACGGGAGGTTAGAGGAAGTAGAAGAAGCCAAGGAGATATTTCTTTAAACAATCATAACTCTGGACAGGAATGGACTAGGAACTTACTTTTTTTTTTACATGCTCAGATCGTTATGCTCTACAAGTTTAAATCATCTCGCGGGAGGGAACCGGCCCGCGACACTTTCGGTCGCGATCGTTTTGGTCGCACTACAGTAATTATATGCAGTAGCACTGGTGCGCCCAGTTATATTTTGAGATCGCACAGATTAAAATTCAGGCGCATTTGCGACCAAAATGGTCGCTATTTCGAGCCCTGAAGTGGTCCTCTGGAGTGAGTGTGGAACTATAGTGGCCCTCTGGAGTGAGTGTGGAACTATAGTGGCCCTCTGGAGTGAGTGTGGAACTATAGTGGCCCTCTGGAGTGAGTGTGGAACTATAGTGGCCCTCTGGAGTGAGTGTGGAACTATAGTGGCCCTCTGGAGTGAGTGTGGAACTATAGTGGCCCTCTGGAGTGAGTGTGGAACTATACTGGCCCCTCTGGAGTGAGTGTGGAACTATACTGGCCCCTCTGGAGTGAGTGTGGAACTATGGTGGCCCTCTGGAGTGAGTGTGGAACTATAGTGGCCCTCTGGAGTGAGTGTGGAACTATAGTGGCCCTCTCCATCGTCAAAGTTGCCCACCTCTCGGTTAGGGTAACTAGACAGTGGCCTTGTGGTTAGAGTGTTCGCCCTGAAACTGGTCGGGGTTCGATCGCCATGCAGTAATCCTGGTCTCTAAACTGCCTCCCCCTGGCCACCAGGGGCGCCTGATGGAGGGGAAAAGGAAGGGATGTGGAGGGTGGACGTACCTGTTGGATGTACTGCAGAGGGATGGTGTCCTGGCCCAGCTGCTGGTTGATGAACAGGAGGGCGTAGAGGTAACCTGTCCGTCCGTAGAGGAGCTCGTCTGGGAGGCCTCCTGCTCCCATCACCACCTTGTGGTGGAGCTGCAGCAGTCTGTGGGGGAGAACATTACATCACAAATGTGATGAAGCACATTTGGGCAAGTGGCTATGGCCAAACTAGGGGGTCTATGGCCAAACTAGGGGGTCTATGGCCAAACTAGGGGTTTTTCAGGATTCTGAATCGATTCCAAGCATTAGTTATGCACGAAAAACACTCCTTTGGGCTTAAAAAGGCCATAGCCGTCATCACAAAATGTGATGAAGTCAGCACATTCGGGCACATTTGGGCAAGTGTCTATGGCCGTTTTTTTAGCACAAGGAGTGTTTTTCGTGCAAAACTAATGCTTGGAATGGATTCAGAATGATGAAAACCCCCCTAGTTTGACATGCCACATGCTACTTAAAGCATAATGAAATGTAGAACATTTAGTCACACATTTATGCAATTCTACCACAGTTACCCTTAAAACTAAGAAAATCGCTGAAAGAATATTTTTTTTTAATGACAGATGTAGTCACTATACGACCACAAATTTCCCCAAGAAACTAGCTAGCCTAGCCACCTAGTTTGCTATAGCGCTCTGGGAGAACAGAGCGGCTGAATTCTTTGTTTTGATTAGGTGGTGGTTTAACCACCGGCTAGAAGGCTGTTTCAACCAATCAAATTGCTTCCTCGAAAAGACCTGTGGTAGAATGGCTGTTGATTAGGCATGTAACGATATATCGTATATCGATATATATCGATATTAATCCCGACGATATGAATCGATTCATTGAAATAAAAAAATCGATTTTGTGTTTTTTGATTTTGTGAAGTGTTTTTTGTTTTTGTTTTTTAATGGGGGGCTAGTGTGTGATGTGAAATGTGAGCTTTAGTCATATTCCATCATATTTCTCTCATTTGGAGAGAAATTATAGTCACTTTCAGTAGTAGAGCACTGTAGAGGGGAGCTGTGTGTGTCTGTAGAGGGGAGCTGTGTGTCTGTGACTGTAGAGGGGAGCTGTGTGTGTCTGTGACTGTAGAGGGGAGCTGTGTGTGTCTGTGACTGTAGAGGGGAGCTGTGTGTGTCTGTGACTGTAGAGGGGAGCTGTGTGTGTCTGTGACTGTAGAGGGGAGCTGTGTGTGTCTGTGACTGTAGAGGGGAGCTGTGTGTGTCTGTGACTGTAGAGGGGAGCTGTGTGTGTCTGTGACTGTAGAGGGGAGCTGTGTGTGTCTGTGACTGTAGAGGGGAGCTGTGTGTGTCTGTGACTGTAGAGGGGAGCTGTGTGTGTCTGTGACTGTAGAGGGGAGCTGTGTGTGTCTGTGACTGTAGAGGGGAGCTGTGTGTGTCTGTGACTGTAGAGGGGAGCTGTGTGTGTCTGTGACTGTAGAGGGGAGCTGTGTGTGTCTGTGCCCAGGTGAAGAATCGTATCGTGAACCTCATATCGTGATACGAATCGTATCGTGAGTCGAGCGAATCGTTACATGCCTACTGTTGATGCTACCCCGATTTTCAGCACCGGGGACCCCCCCGGGACCCCCCCCTCCTACCTGCTCAGACACTCCTGGGCCTCCTGGGCTCTCTGCATGCGGTGGTAGACCACCGAGGCCACGGCCAGCGGCCCGGCGTCGCCACACAGGAAGGTGACGTCCTGACGCTGCGTCAGACACTTCAGGCTGTGGCAGGCGTAGTCCAGAGCCTTCTGGAGGAAGGACGACTCGGCAAACACCTCGTGGAGGTGGAGGTACAGCAGAGCGATGCCTGGGGGGAGGTTCAAGGTTCAAGTTTATTTAGTGTCCCCCGAAGGGCAAATTGGGTTGCAGCATAGACAGTACATTAAAAAATGAATGAAACAGTACAAACAAACAAACAGTTCAACATAGCAGATACCAGAGTACAGAGGTGCACATTAAACCATTAAAGTGCAGGCAATTAAAGTGCTATGCGATAAGGTCATAAAAGTGCATGTTGTGCATCTAGACATTAGGCACGAGATAATACAGTAAAAAGTGAAAAGTGCTCATCATAAGGTTATATCCTCGATCTACCCACAGCAGCGTTCAGTGTGCGAACGGAGAGACCGGGACAAAGGAATGTTTGTGCCTGTTTTTTTGTGGCACAATAAGAGGCTCGCAAGCGAAGGCCGGATGGGAGAAGGAGGGAGCAGAAAGACTTGTAAACACCTGGTGGAGGTGGAGGTTAGAGGCCCTGGCCCGGCCCTAAGCCCCCGTTGGTAAAGTCCAGAAACGGCCCGGAAGCCCGACATTTTTTTATTTAATATTTCAAGCACGCATGCGCGCCGCCATAGTCGCTCTATTGGTGCACGGACGCAGCAGCTACCCACTCACAGCTGCACTATCTGGTGATAAACCCATTCTGACCTGAGATCAGGTTCTAAAAATGTTCTTCTACATCCTGACAGTTTTCTGAAAAAGCCGTGTTTCTGTTTTGTTTTTTTTTTATCCCACGATTTTGTAACCCATTTTTCACCCCCGTGTCAATCATCTACTGTGATCCTGGGCTCTACACACCCTCCGCCAACCTGGGGAGAGCAACGGACTTGACCTCATGCTTCCTTCATGCCTGAGTGTCCAAGTTGCTCCTTTACACCTGACAGGGGGGAGTTTCCCTGGTTGGACGTAGCGAGGTGGAAGGAACACGTTATTCCAACCAGTTCCTTTCCCCTCCATCAGGCGCCCCGGCCGGCCAGGGGGAGGCAGTTTAGAGACCAGGATTACTGCATGTTTTTGTGAGGGTACCTACCCGTGTTTCTATGTCAGTCGTTCTGCGATTTTTCAAAAAAAAGCTAAAGCATAACAACCCGCCCAGAATGGGATAAACCCACAAAAGGAACAAGAAGTCAATAACACACAGACGTCACACTAAAAAGTAGCCTACTTAATTATAGTTTTTTTTTTACAGTAGCTGCTGCCCGTGCCCGTGCACTGTCAATCAGCGCAACGTGGACTCGCGCTGCATCATGAAACCCAGACCCACAATAATAAGAACACCTACGTTATTGTGCATCTGCAGTTTCTGCACTGTACAAATCCAACTTTGCTTAGTGTGGTAATAATGCTCCCGCTGTATATTAAATTGTTTTTTATTGCGGACTGCGGAGCTCCTGAGACGTCAGTTCTGTCAGAGGAGAGACTAGAGCGGTAGCCTACTCGGTGTGTGTGTGTGTGTTTGTGTATGTGTGTGCGGGCAGTCGGGCACACACAAATTTTTGTATTTTATATATATAAAATACACTGGAGTCAATGAGAGCTCAGTGACCAGCTCTATTTATATATAAAATACACTGGAGTCAATGAGAGCTCAGTGACCAGCTCTATTTATATATAAAATACACTGGAGTCAATGAGAGCTCAGTGACCAGCTCTATTTATATATAATATACACTGGAGTCAATGAGAGCTCAGTGACCAGCTCTATTTATATATAAAATCCACTGGCTCCCGGTCGCTGCCCGCACAGAATACAAAACTCTGATGCTGGCATTCAAAGCAACCAAAGGTATGGCTCCCCCATATCTCGCAAGTATGTTTGAACCCTACAAACCCTCCCGCGCGCTCAGATCAGCCGACGCAGGGAAGCTGGAAGTACCCTCACTAAAAACGCCGGGACAACAACGCTCCACACGTCCCAAACTCTTCTCCCTTCTGGCTCCAAAACTGTGGAATGCACTTCCCATTGCAGGCAGAACTGCAGCATCACTCCCAATCTTCCGCCGTAGTCTGAAAACCCACCATTTCAGACTCCATCATGGCCCGTAGCACTTACCCCACCCCCTTAGATAGCATTTCTGTAGACTTAGATAGCATTTGATACAGACTTATAGCATGTTATGAAGACAGCTCTATAATTGCATTGTATGTAGTCATAGCACGTCATAGTACATATGTATAGCATAGTAGTATATATGTATAGTTTAATTATATAGATATTCCACTGTTACTTTCTTAGCTTACGCATGTTTCATGATAAATGTCTTTATGTGATGTATTCCCATGCTTTTTTGTTCTTGCTTAATGTAAGTCGCTCTGGATTAAGAGCGTCTGATAAATGCCTAAATTGTGAATGCCTAAATTGCACAGCCCTGTCCTCCAACCTCAACACACGCCAAACAGTCTAACAATCATCTTCAGGAAATCACGTGTCACCACTGAAATGCATTGTGTGCCACACACAGTTTTCCGTGCAACATCCCCTTTTTGCCGTCCCCACCACTGTGACCACACCTCCAGCCCCACGCTGTGAGAGACACACACACACACACACACACACACACTCCCCGTCCGCAACAACTATGGCTGCAACAATTCATCGATTAATCGTAATCGAATCGATTTACTCAATTAGTTGTAAACTAATTTAGTAATCGATTAATCAAATCTGCAACTAATCACTAGAGATTTTTTTCAACTTATCATAGGTGATTTCTTCACTTAACCATAGTTTTTTCCCAGTGCTAAAGTGTAACTAAGCTAAAGAGGAGTGAGCCAAAGTGTCAAGAACAAAACACATGGCTTGAATATTTATTTTTAAATGACCTATTTGAGTTCAGAAGAGTTACTGTTCCTAATCTAGACTGACACATGTGCAGCTATTCTTTCATCAAATGTATGCAGTCACAATAAGCCTTAAAGACACCATGAGTTGCTTTGATTCATTTTAATTCAGTTTGTCTTTTATTTGAAAAGCAGCAGCTAATCAAATTAATTTTTGAATGAATTATATTTTTTGTTAGTTAGAACTAAAATAACCTATATTCACTCCACTTTGGAGACCATTCTGTGTTTTGAGATACCTCTGTCTGTTTCTTTTCTACTGTTGGGAAATATCCCTGAAGAGTTTCTAACACATGATAAATATTTAATCAAGATCCTCTTAGCATCAAGTAAAAAAGCAATCACACGACGCTGGTACCAACAGGACCCACCAACGAAAGATCAATGCATGGACATTATTGAGGAACTGTATTCTATGGAAAAACTAACATTCATACTGTAGACTACAAGAGGATAAATTCTATAAAAAATGGGAAAAGTGGAATCTCTTCTCTCAGCCTAGCGATATTGCAATAGAATTTCATTGAATGTTTATTGTAATATGAAAAATGCAGCCTTTTTTTCTTTTACTTTTTGTCCTTTTTCTTTTCTTTTTCTTTCCCGTATTGTCTTGTTAGTTGAGTTTTTGTTTGTGTCTGTTCTTCCTTCAATAAAAATTAAGTGAAAAAAAGAACTAAAATAACCTCAAATATATATTTAAGATGATAGCTAAATAAGTGTCATAATCTGATTAATCGTTTAAATAATCGGCAGATGAATTCATTATGAAAATAATCGTTAGTTGCAGCCCTAGCAACAACACTGGGGTGCATACTTAGTTTAGACTAGTCATTGGTTAGACATGGGGTTAAGGTTAGGTTTAGGTGTGCTGCTTCGTGGGAGGTTAGGTTTAGGGTGAGGGTTTGAGATAGGTTGTAGTTGTATAGGACTAATGACTGGTCTAACCAATGACTAGTCTAAACCAAAAACTGTCTAAACTAAGTACTGACAGAGAGAGAGAGACAGATAGTCACTTCTTCCTACCACCACCGAAACTACAAAGCCATGACGCCAAAGCACAAAAAAACATCCCTCGGCTATGTTACGCCACACGCCAAACAACAATGCTTTGGCTAAAGCAACTGGCGTACAAGTTGGAGCATCCATGGACCTCGCATCCCTGCTACGGGTTCAAAACCTCACAGCAGACTGTGGAGGATTTCTGTATCGCATTGTGGGGCCGGGGGGGGGGGGGACTCCAATTGACAAGTGCGCGAGTGAGTGAGTGACAATTTACAATTTAGGCATTTAGCAGACGCTCTTAATCCAGAGCGACTTACATTAAGCAAGAACAAAAAAAAAAAGCATGGGAATACATCACATAAAAACATTTATCATGAAACATGCGTAAGCTAAGAAAGTAACAGTGGAATATCTATATAATGAAACTATACATATAAACTACTATGTATACATGTATACATATGTACTATGACGTGCTATGACTACATACAATGCAATTATAGCGCTGTCTTCATAACATGCTATAAGTCTGTGTCAAATGCTAATCTAAGTCTACAGAAATGCTATTTAAGGGGGGTGGGGTAAGTGCTATGGGCCATGATGGAGTCTGAAAAGATGGGTTTTCAGACTACTGCGGAAGATTGGGAGTGATGCTGCAGTTCTGACTGCAATGGGAAGTGCATTCCACAGTTTTGGAGCCAGAAGGGAGAAGAGTTTGGGACGTGTGGAGCGTTGTTGTCCCGGCGTTTTTAGTGAGGGTACTTCCAACGTCCCTGCGTTGGCTGATCTGAGTGAGCGGGAGGGTTTGTAGGGTTCGATCATACTTGCAAGACATGGGGGAGCCATACCTTTGGTTGCTTTGTGACTGTGTGTGTGTGTGTGTGTGTGTGTGTGTGTGTGTGTGTGTGTGTGTGTGTGTGTGTGTGTGTGTGTGTGTGTGTGTGTGTGTGTGTGTGGGTGTGTGTGTGTGTGTGCCTAGAGACGCTGCAGCTGCTGCACTACTAGCACTAGTACAACACACAACAGGTCAATTCCCTCCCAATCAGTAATGTGATCCATTACATCTCATTACCCACACTGTGCGTCATTTGGTGTTCATAATATTCAGAACGGGTAAAGGGCTAGGGATGCCAAACGACTCACATTTATAACGATTTTTTCTTCATTCTTTTTATATTTTTTTGTTGTTGCTGCGCAGCAGTTGAGGAGAACGCAACTATGCATTCCTTCAGGCAACACAACTTCTGCAGCTGCATCCATACGTTTAGAATTTGCATCAATGATCAAATCCCAATAAAAAAATATATATATATATTTTGTAAACAACGAAACTGAAGGAGCAGCGGCGCTATCAGCTAGTCCCAACTCTCAAGTGTCTGCAGCCTGTCACGAGCCCCGTAATGAACTGATACGGGACGCACGTTGTTCCCTATTTTAATGTCGGGTCGGGGAATAAATACAGTATGAATGACGGCGGGATTTATTTACTATTACCCCCATCTCCTTATAAGCCCTTCTTTGTTCGCCAACCTGCAGGCCTACATATCTTATTTTTTTATTTTTATTATTATGATTATGAATTGATTGAAAGTCCTTGCTGTCTTGTTTCCATTCGGTCCTGGGCCAGGACCTGAATGGAAACAAGACAGCAAGGACTTTTTTCAGTGATCCCTTTGTGATGTGTTTGACTGTACCCTATACTGATTACATTTCTGCCAATAAAGTATTCAATCAATGAATCAATAGATATTCCCCACTGTATTTCACTGTACTATGGCTCCCCCTAATGGCCGTTTTCATGACGTACGCTGTAGCAGAGGTAGTGCAATCTGCCCATGCTCACAACTGTCACTGTGTGCCTCCGTGTTGACACTAGTTCACTCTTATAGTACATATGGAA
The DNA here is from genome assembly GCF_963924005.1 of Protomyctophum bolini. NCBI lineage: Eukaryota > Metazoa > Chordata > Actinopteri > Myctophiformes > Myctophidae > Protomyctophum > Protomyctophum bolini. The sequence continues at coordinate 30,377,602 of NC_137885.1, forward strand.
ATATGGAATATACAATTGGATCTGGGTGTCTTTCAGCAACACTAACTCAAAGGTAGGAAGCAACTTTTCAATCTGCATTAGTACATACATATATGACACAGGTCTCAATGGTTCATAATTCATAAATAATGTTTGTTATGAGCTGGTCCAGCCGGCTCCATTCACTGCTTTGTATTCATGTCACTTCCGGTGCGAGATTTGGCTTCCAGTCTGTTGGTTCCCAGTGGGAACGGGTTCAGTTCTTTTTGGTTTTTAGTCCATGAGCCAGAGCTCCAAAATTGGTGGGCAAACTATACGCAATATTAAATTGTTTATAGGATCAATACAAGTAAATGAATACATGATAAACCCTTCCACAGTAGTAGCTTTTTCATATCATTCATTTCATTTAAATTTAAGATTTTGTAATACAATAAATCATTGTCTTCGTGTAAGTACTGGTACTCAATTGGGGAAGTTTAATGGTGATAACGATCTAATATAGGTATGGTTTTGCTCCACTCAATTCATAATTAACGTTTCAATTTTGGAGCTCTGGCTCATGGACTAAGAACCAAAAAGAACTGAACCGGTTCCCACTGGGAACCAACCGGTGGAAAAGAACTGAACCGGTTCCCACTGGGAACCAACCGGTGGAAAAGAACTGAACCGGTTCCCACTGGGAACCAACCGGTGGAAAAGAACTGAACCGGTTCCCACTGGGAACCAACCGGTGGAAAATAACTGAACCGGTTCCCACTGGGAACCGGCCGGTGGAAAAGAACTGAACCGGTTCCCACTGGGAACCAACCGGTGGAAAAGAACTGAACCGGTTCCCACTGGGAACCAACCGGTGGAAAAGAACTGAACCGGTTCCCACTGGGAACCAACCGGTGGAAAAGAACTGAACCGGTTCCCACTGGGAACCAACCGGTGGAAAAGGGGCCTGAGAGTGTGTAACACATGGAACCAAATGGACCCTTACAGGTCTATAAATCTGGAATCCAGAACTCACCGGTCCAGCCCGTGTATCCGGTGCAGTCTCTGGGGTCGGCAGACTTCAGCCCGTTCTCCATGACCGCTAGCAGCTCGCTCACCTTGCTGCTCAGCTGGCGGGCGAACGGCGCAGTGAGCTGTGGGGGGAGGGGGGGGGGGGGGGGATTCTGTTCAGTGTTGTTTTCGTCGACTAAAACTAAGACGAAAAGTGTTCGTCGACTACCTATTTTCACTGACAAAAACGAATGGAAATTAAATGAAAACTAAGCTACGATGACTGAAACTAAGACTAAATATACTGACAATTTCGTCGACAAATAAAAACTAGACTAAAATGTTAGGAAGGGAAACCCATGTTTCTATTATGTCAGCTGTGCTCAACCTTTTTCATGTCAAGGACCCCCAGAATTATCTCTATTGGGCCACAGACCCCCCCCCATCTCAAAATATGGACTTCCAGGGACCCCCCCCCCCCCAAGAAGCCAATACTTTAATTAAAAATGTTCGCTCTGAAATATATATATTCAAAGATTTGTGCCACATTTTCACGACCTTTCAAAGATAGCAGACCTACAAGACCTACAAGCTCGGTGGCGCGCTATGAGCTTGTTGTAGATCTGCTATTTTTCAATAGCTAAAATATAACATAATTGCTCAAAACACCAAAAGGGGTTCCCGCCCTGAATGGGTTAAAGTCTCTCTCTTGTAGCAACTAAAATTTATTTGACAGTCAAACTAAAATTTATTTGACAGTCAAACTAAAATTTATTTGACAGTCAAATAGTGTTGCACGATTAATGTGCAGCGCGCGCACCGCACGCACACACACACACACAGTGACACACACACACACAGTGACACACACACGCACGCACGCACACACACACACACAGTGACACACACACACACACACACACACACACAGTGACACACACACACACGCACGCACACACAGTGACAAACACAGTGACACACACACTAGGGCTGCACGATTAATCAAATTTCAATCGAAATCGCGATTTTTGGATTTGGACGATTAAAAAAAAAAAGATAATCGAAAATCGTTTTTCCCTTCAACTAGGGCATTTACGGTAAATCTCTCTCGAACTCGCCTGCAGGCTGCCGAGCTACCGTAGTTACTTCCTCCTCCCTCTGCCGCGCAGAGAGAAAACCAATCTATGGAGGAAACCTGAAAGCACTGCAGCGTTAGCATGTCTGCCAGCCGTGCCAGGGGAGCGATAGGAACGAGGATTTAGTTGCTAAAATGGGCTAGGCAATGTCTGTCGTCTTGAAATGGTTCGGCTTCTCCGTTTCAGATGTGGAGCAAAACTACTCAGCGGTGTAAAAGTTGTGGATGCACACGCCACGCTTTGCACACGCCACGCTTTGCACACGCCACGCTTTGCACACGCCGCTGAGCTTGTGTTTGTTTTGCGGGTGCTGGAGCCGGTTGGGACCATAGGGGACCTCTAAGGTCGGGGCGCTCGTGTTGCAGTCTCTCACGGGCACAGACTTTTTACGGGGACAGGTTTTAGTTCCGACATAGTGGAGGGTCGGTCCCTGTGGGAGACGGCGGCAGCACGCCTGGAGAATGGACAGGCATAGCGGCGAGAGTAGCTCTGGTCCATAGCCCTGATGCTAATTCTACCCTAGCATTAGGGCTATGGACCAGAGCTAATCGGCGAGTGGGACTGCTGCTGCAGTCTGCAGAACATGAAGCTTTAATATCAATATCGTGTCCCGACCTACTGTCCCTTATTATCGTAAAGTTGGGTAGTGTACACTTACACTACTGTTTATTTTGCATCGAGGACCCAATAGCCATGTGTGTCTGACTGTACGTCGTCTCGCTAAAAACAAACGGGAATCCCGTATTATGTTTCGCCGTACGACCTGTTGCATCAGCGACGAGCGTGCAAAAAAATAGCTGATCTGCAAGCTCACGAAGTGTCGCCTCAGCAACACGCTGTGAGCTAGTAGATCGGCTATTTTCAGCACGCTTAAAAATGGAGGATGAGACGTTCAGAAACTTTTGTCTTCACAGTACAAGCATCAGCTGTCACTCGCAAGTTGAAAAGAGATGTGGCATCATTATTTTTCACATGGCCCATAATATGACGAGACAGAATCAAAATGAAAAAGGATTAGGCCTACAGATTCAGAGGCATTTCACATTGCAAAGGGTGCAGGAAGAGTGGGCACCTAAACATTAAATTGGCTATTTTTTAAGAATGAATTTGAACATATTTTGTAAACGTTTTCACTTGTTTAATCCCAAAGGATCCCTGGCCAGACAAATATGCCTTAAAACACTATACTTGCCCTCTATAAGTAAAAATAAAAACACCTTAAATATTTTTTATTTCTTTCATAAATAGAGAATCTTTCACTCAATAGGAACTACTCCTGACCAAGTTGAGGATGTCATATGACATACTGTATGTCCATGTGTGGTCCAGCCCCAGGGAATGTATGGAATGCACATGCTAATAAAAAGTATTTAAATATTGCTTTGATGCTCATATTATTCTTAGGAAGTATTAAGTTGTTTTTATTAGCATATGCATTCCATAGGGCTGGACCACACATGGACATATATCAACCTGCGATAGGAGCAGTCCCTATTGATTGAAAGATTATCTATTTATGAAAGAAATAAAATATTTATGTTTTTATAAATTTTTATTCATAGAGGGCAAGTGTAATGTTTTAAGGCATATTTGTCTTGTAGCCAGGGATCCTTTTAAGGTTTGGACTTTATTCCAATAGGAAAATTCACATTTGTTTGCATTAAAAAAAAACATATTTTACTGAAAAATAATCAAAATCAAAACCGAAATCGAGGTAAATAATCGAGGTTATTTTTTTTTTTGCAAAATCGTGCAGCCCTAACACACACACACACGAACACACAGTGACACACAGTGACACACACAGTGACACACAAACGCACGCACACACACAGTGACACACAGTGACACACACAGTGACACACAAACGCACGCACACACACAGTGACACACACAGTGACACTAGGCTTGGGCAATATACCGGTAATATAGTATATAAATAATACCGAATACCGTCATAATACTAATCGTAATCTTTTTTTAATAAACGTCTACATTACTGTGTGTGTGTGTGTGTGTGTGTCTGTCTGTGTGATGAATTTACGAGTATTTCATTTTAAACAACTATAATTTGCCTAATATAACTTAGTGTCCGTGCATTGACTGGCACCGACGCTGAATTACCGCGACAGCAGCGTTGGCGGACCGCCTCCGCCCAGGAGAGCTAACAAAACATGGCGCCTAGCAAGTCGGTTCGTAAAGAAAACATCTGGAAATACTGCTGTTTGTTTGGCAGCATTTCGGGTTCCTTCCAGCCAAATGAAAAAGGCCGATAATCGATAATACCGATTATCGCGGTATAATTCACGGCATCAATAGAGCGTCGCAGTCCCGCCCCCTTTCAGAACGACGAGTGGCCCAGGAAATGAATCCCAATGCATTTTTCCTCATAGGCTTTTCTTAAAGTATTTATTTAAAGACGGTTACGCCGCGGACAAAGCCAACTCGGATCGTGACAAAATCATGACAATGACCACAATGTTTTGGGGCCGATCAAATCATTAGAAAGAAGAAAATAAAGGCAGGAGACACAACACTATTTGTTTCGTTTTTCTTCTTATACATTATTTGATCGGCCCCAAAACATTGTGTTCATCGTCATGATTTGTCACGATCCGAGTTGGCTTTGTCCGCGGCGTAACCGTCTTTAAATAAATACTTTAAGAAAAGCCTATGAGGGGAAAATGCATTGGGATTTATTTCCTGGGCCACTCATTTCCTGGGTCGTTCTGAAAGAGGGAGGGACTGCGACGCTCTATACAGATATCAAAAAATCAATATCGCCCAAGCCTAACACACAGTGACACGCACACGCACACACACAGAGACTTCCTTACCTTTCCCTGGGCATCGAACAGAGCCTGTGTGGACGCAGGGCTGCCATCGTAGTCCGGGTAAGGGTTCTGTAAGGCTCTGGTGTCCATGACGTCTACTGCTGCTGCGCTGCTTTCAAACTGGATTCAACAATAACAGCATCCGTTAGTATCATAATGTACAATATATTTAACAATAACAGCATCCGTTAGTATCATAATGTGGAATATATTTAACAATAACAGTCTATTAGTATCATAATGTGGAATATATTTAACAATAACAGTCTATTAGTATCATAATGTAGAATATATTTAACAATAACAGTCTATTAGTATCATAATGTAGAATATATTTAACAATAACAGCACTAGTCTATTAGTATCATAATTATGTGGACATTGGAATTATTCACGTGAAGCACAAACGCCTCAACATTTGTACATATTACTTTATTACTTAAGTTACAGTTTACACCATCTTCACGTCAAGGTCCATTATTTAGTTATTCAGCATCTGAGCCACGGAACCACCGTTTGATGACATTTAGCCTCTCGGACCCATCTGAGCCACGGAACCACCGTCTGATGACATTTAGCCTCTCGGACCCATCTGAGCCACGGAACCACCGCTTGATGACATTTAGCCTCTCGGACCCATCTGAGCCACGGAACCACCGTCTGATGACATTTAGCCTCTCGGACCCATTTGAGCCACGGAACCACCGTTTGATGACATTTAGCCTCTCAGACCATCTGAGCCACGGACCACCATTTGATTGGCCATTAGGCTTTCTGGCGAGGAGTGGAAGGTTAATTCAGTCTATATTGGCGAGCAGTGGAAGGTTAATTCAGTCTATATTGGCGAGCAGTGGAAGGTTAATTCAGTCTATATTGGCGAGCAGTGGAAGGTTAATTCAGTCTATATTGACACAGACAGAGTCACTGCAGACAACCTAACCTGGCTGGCAGGTAAACTCAACTCAGCGGTGTGAGGCAAAGATTTGAGTTAAAAACGTTTACTCTGAAAGAAAATATATATTCAAAGATTTGCACCACATTTTCACGATTTTTCAAAAGAATAGCAGATCTACACGCTCATAGCGCGGCACTCTGTGCCACGCTATGAGCTTGTAGATCTGCTATTATTTTATCAACAGTTAAAGTATGGCAATGTTTAAAACACCAAAAGGGGTTCCTGCCCTGAATGGGTTATTTATATTTATAATCGATATAAAAAGTACACATATATATATATATATAAATAGTGAATAAATAAAAAAGTACACAGGTAATTTAACCCATTCTGGGCGGGAACCCCTTGCTATTGAAAAACAGCAGATCTACAAGCTCGTAGCGCGCCACTATTTTTGAAAAACCGAAGAACGACTGACGTTTTTTTCAGAAAACTGTCAGGATGTAGAAGAACATTTTTAGAATCTGATCTCAGGTCAGAATGGGTTAACATTGGGGGGGGGGGGTGTAACCATAATGGAGCTTGTGGATCGGCTTTTAGGCTACTGGGGAAAGTGTGCGCGTCGCTCAGTGCATGCGTTTCACGATAACGCACGTAGCGCCCGTGGCTGCCAATTCCCCCGCGTTCCGGGACTCCAAAAACCCTGTTGTTAAAAAGGAGGAGGAGTTCACTCTGAATTAATATATTATATTCAGTATTATTCACATACTTTCTCGATATTGCAAAAAAATAGCACATCTACAGTACGCTTGTAGTTCTGCTATTCTTCAGTGTAGTGTAAAATAATGGTTAAAGGTGGTTGAATGCTAAAGGTGACGACCAAAGATGCGTTTCTCGTCTTAAAAAAAGGCTTAAATGAATGCATATTTAGTCACTGTTTTTACTACCCAGTTTGGCAACAGTGAGGGGAGGGAGGGGCTAGCCCACAGCGTGCCCAGGGAGGGGAGGGGCTAGCCCACAGCGTGCCCAGTTAGGGGAGGGGCTAGCCCACAGCGTGCCCAGGGAGGGGAGGGGCTAGCCCACAGCGTGCCCAGGGAGGGGAGGGGCTAGCCCACAGCGTGCCCAGTTAGGGGAGGGGCTAGCCCACAGCGTGCCCAGGGAGGGGAGGGGCTAGCCCACAGCGTGCCCAGGGAGGGGAGGGGCTAGCCCACAGCGTGCCCAGGGAGGGGAGGGGCTAGCCCACAGCGTGCCCAGTTAGGGGAGGGGCTAGCCCACAGCGTGCCCAGGGAGGGGAGGGGCTAGCCCACAGCGTGCCCAGTTAGGGGAGGGGCTAGCCCACAGCGTGCCCAGAGAGGGGAGGGGCTAGCCCACAGCGTGCCCAGAGAGGGGAGGGGCTAGCCCACGGCCGTGCCCAGTGGAGTATTTTTTTATATTTGTCCAAGAAGAATAACAGGCAGTAGAATATTAAGTTATGTAATAACTAAAACATTATAGTGGCCATAATAATTTAATTATAAAAATAATACATTTGAAACAAATCTGCTACAAGCAGAAATATTTAAAAAGAATAAAAACAATTAAAACATTGTGTGGAGACAGAATGCTTTAGGCTATTCCTGGGGAATGTGTACACTAACGTGTTTACCTTCTGGATAAAACCATAAAATAGTCTAATCTAACCTGAATAAATGGATGATCAAATGCAGGCGTTTTGACGATTCAACTAATTGTAACTTTTTACCAGTAGTTTGTTGTGTATTATTAGTAGTAGTAGTATTAATAGATTTATCCCATTTATTATTCTTTTTTTTTTCATCCCATTTTTTATTTCATTTCAATTTAGTGTCTACAGAATTTTGTCTTTGTGAAAGTCTTGCTTAATGTTGTTGCTAATATCAACTCTATTTCATATTTTCATCAGGACCGGACTGAGGGGGTCCCAGGGTGGTCCGGGGACCACCTAGCAGTCCTTGAGGGGGTTCCAAGTGGTCCCCAGCTAAATGAGTCCATTTGGTGTCATTTTACGCTCTCAAGACTCAAATTATTGTTATAAACATCTGCATTACTTAACATACGAACATGAGATGTCTACACAATTAGAGAATGTTTAGGAATTGTTATTTTGATCAACGTTTGCCTGTATAATCTCTCCTAATGGTACCAACAGCAATACTGCATGGAACTGTGGACACAACATTATCCAACAATAAATAAATAATCTTTAGTTTTGGGTCTGAGAGGCTAAATGTCATCAGACGGTGGTCCGTGGCTCAGATGGGTCCGAGAGGCTAAATGTCATCAGACGGTGGTCCGTTGATTAAATAGTGAATAAATAAATGAAGGGCCTTGATGTAAAAAAAAACACCGATATTAAAAACTCATTGTGGAACAGACAAAAAATACAAAACATAAAACACCCCCGCACGCGCCGCGCGCGCGCACACACACGCACACACACGGATACAAACACGCGCGCACGCACACGCACACAGACATGTTCAATCACTGCAGCAGCGTGTTAGCATTAGCTTTAGCTTCCGTTTTTTCCACAACACCGAACGGCGCGCAAATAAAACCGACGACAACAACAACAATAACGATAACAACAGTGAAGCGTCCCGTGGGTAAAAAACACTAGACGACATTAAATAACGAGTGTAAAAGTAAAGATGAGAGAATAAAGATGAGCGTTAATAAACACACAGACAGACATACCACCGCACTGCAGAATGACCTGGTGAACTCTGACCTCTGACTGGTGTTGTTGTTCCGGGGCGAAGCCAGGGTCGTTGCCAGGTTGGGTAAGAGAACGCGGTCCCTGCTTGGCACTCAGCAATGCATTAAAAAAAGAGACAAATGTGGAATATTTGTGAAACATTTTAACGACACAAATCGGGACTGGCCCCCCAATACAACCCTTGATGCTGAGTGCCAAGCAGGGACTGACCCCCCAACCCAACCCATTGATGCTGAGTGTCAAGCAGGGACTGACCCCCCAATCCACCCTTGATGCTGAGTGTCAAGCAGGGACTGACCCCCCAATCCAACCCTTGATGCTGAGTGCCAAGCAGGGACTGACCCCCCCCCCCCCCCATCCAACCCTTGATGCTGAGTGTCAAGCAGGGACTGACCCCCCCCAACCCAACCCTTGATGCTGAGTGCCAAGCAGGGACTGACCCCCCCCAACCCAACCCTTGATGCTGAGTGCCAAGCAGGGACTGACCCCCCCAATCCAACCCTTGATGCTGGGAGCACTGGGTCCCATTTGTACAGTCTTTGGTCTAACCCGGCCGGGGATCGAACCCCAACCGACCTCCCAGTCTCAGGGCGGACACTCTAACAACAAGGCCACAGAGCTGGTATGGAGGGTCCTGGCACAAAATATGTGTTTAGATGTTAATGTAGGCTAAGGGTCCTTTTTATTATTTTTATTACAATTATTAAAATTATTACATTAATGGGGGTCCTTGACAAGACATGGAACTGGTTTAAATGCCATTAGGAAGCAAGTCCCAAATCAGCAACTATACTTTAGAAACAAGTCCCCCCAAAAAATGCAACCAGCAACTACCAATAATTACAAGCAACTTTATAGAACACAACACAACGCTTATAACAAGCGGACATGGCAACACTGGGCTAAACTTATTCCGTTTCTGGAGCGGTGCTGCCACCTGCTGTTTAGGAGGAGGGGTGCTGCATGACTTGTTTATTTGCAGGGTTACAGTCAGTGGTTCTCAACCAGTGGTCCGGGGACCACCATTGGTCCTTGAGGGGGTTCCAGGTGGTCACCAGCTGAATGAAGAGTTGGTAACCAGATGGACCCTTATAGATATTTTCTTTAACTCTTGAGAGCATAAAATGAAACCAAATGGACCCCATTTGGCTTAATTTTACACTCTCAAGAGTTAAAATTATTGTATATAGGAAAAAAATCACACCCATGTGAAGTGAGGGGTGCTAACATATTAAACTCATGTTGATTATATAGGTGATGTAATGGTGATGTAAAAAAAACACAAACATTAAATTAAAATGGCATTTCATGTTTGTGTTTATAGGGACAATTAAGATGAGTTTTTAAAACAAATTGACATTGAACTAAAAACAAACCTGTATATAGGAGAGGCTCGCCTAGAAGAAAACAACAGTTGTCATAGCAGCAGCAGCAGCAGCTTTGGAAACTATACACTACAGCCAACATCCTGGGCTTCAGCTTTTTGCAGCACATGTCTCCAAATCGCTGACTCCAAAATTCCAAATCAGTGAGTGACCGTGATTTGGGTCACCGTTCAAATGGGGAGCCAAATCTCCTTATATGGCTTTGAACAAATGAACACATATGTAGCTGCGACGTGCAGTCACGCTTTCTCTTAGTACAAATTCTTGACATTAATTAGTTTACAACTAATTGAGTAAATCGATTAGAATACGATTAATCGATGAATTGTTGCAGCCATAGTTGTTGCGGACAGGGATGGTGTGTGTGTGTGTGTGGGGGGGGGGGGGGGGGGGGGGGGGAGGGAGGGGGGGGGGTTCTTTTGCAGCTAATTATGACGTCCCGGCTGAATTAAACTAGAGTCGTAAACCAAAACGTGACGTGGCTACATTATATTTACTCAAGGACAATTGGGACTGACATAAATACAATTCCGAAGGATTCCTCTGTTACTTTACTGAATTGTTGATAATAAAGACATGCAATAGGCTAAACAATTGTAATGCATAGAATATTAAATCCCTATGAAAATAAACGGTAGTTTTCAGCGGATAGTCGTTTGCTGATTTATTTCTTCTTTCTCAAGTTTCTTTGGCGTCAACTGCAGCCTCAGCACGACCGACTCCACCTCAGTACCGCGCTGCAGCCAGCAGGGGGAGCTGCTGCCTCAGGGAAACTGGGTGCTCACTGGTGGAGAGACAGAGAGAGAGAGAGAGAGAGAGAGAGAGAGAGAGAGAGAGAGAGAGAGAGAGAGAGAGAGAGAGAGAGAGAATCCATTATGTGTACACTGTTTATCAAAAGTATAAAGCTAACGTATTCTTTATGGATGTATATTGTATAACTATCTCTGACAGAAAATGCTTTTTAAAGTTTCACAAGATATAGTATTACCCAAAGTGATGATATAACACAGCTATGTTTACACCTTTTTCTTAAATTCCTATTTATAACCCAAAATTATTGTAAATTCCACTTCTTTGTGGAATTTACAAATTTTAGGCTGCAGTGGACGAGATGAGATCCCATGGTCTGGGCCGCTCAGGCGCTGTGATCCCGTTGGCCCGTTGGTTGCCCTGGTAACCAACCCGTTTATACCCACGCCCGCATCTCCATGGTTACCCAAAACAAAAGTTCTTTGTTATAATGATTGACGCATGGCCGACGGCCGCATAGGCCTATCATGCAGCTATGGTTCATTTATTTTATGTATTCATTCACTCATTCATTCATTCATGATGCATATGCAGCAAACACACACACACACACACACACACACACACACACACACACACACACACACACACACACGCACACACGCGTGCGCGCTCGCTCACTCATCCATTAATTCATTAATTCATTAATTCATTCATTCATTCATTCAATCATTAACAATAGGCAGCTGATTGGCTGATTCCAAACTTTCATCATATTAAATAAAACTATTGTAAAACGTAACTATAGCCAATGGCAGTGCGCCTGTCCCTCTGGGCTATGGGGTGTCCACTGGTACACACACTATAGCCAGTGTGTGTGTGTGTGTGGTGTGTGTGTGCGTGCGCGTGCGTGTGCGTGATTGTTGCCACTTGCAGCTCGACGAGAGAGAGAGAGAGGGAGAGAGAGAGAGAGAGAGAGAGTAAGAGAAAGAGAGAGAGAGAGAGAGAGAGACGTGTGAGAGAGAGGGAGAGAGAGAGAGAGAGAGAGAGAGAGAGAGTAAGAGAAAGAGAGAGAGAGAGAGACGTGTGAGAGAGAGAGAGAGAGAGAGAGAGAGAGAGAGAGAGACTATAGGTTACACGGACGTTAGAGAAGAAGTTAACTGTTAACCTCGAGTCGTAGGCTACAACAACAACAGAAGAAGCTACACGTAACGCGCGGCGATCGATCGATCAATCAATCGATCAGTTTGTCAATCGATCTATCGATCAGACAGTCTGAAGAAAAGAAGAAACTAAAGGATAAGACTCGCCGTGCGTCCATCATCATCATCACAACAATAACATCATCCACCTGTTGTTGAACTGAAACACAGACGGACGGAGGAAACATTTCTACAAGGATGTATTCTATTATAAACCTTTGTTTACAAACTATAGTTTACAAACTATGTGATGATCATCATCATCATGGATGTCTGTGGAAGAAGCGTGTATAATATATACGTGTAGAATGACATGGTGAGTAGTTTTAGTTTATAGGATTCATTCACGTTTAAAAACAAAAAGTTAAATTCCAGTGGTAGCATAAATATGCTTGCGATCATGTTTGCATGGGGGGGGGGGGGGGTGCCTCTGATTTACATTTACATTTTCGATCAGGACGGGACGTAAAACGACTTGATTGATTGATTATTGATTGATTTAATAACAGTTTGCAGAATTACAGTACATTTCAAGTACAACTCAATACAAAAGCTGTTAACAGTGAGTGGACGACACCATGCATAAAGCATTACACTTGTTTACAATAGGGCCCACCATTTTCAATTCATCAAAACATTTAGAGACGTACGAATAAATGGTAAATGGTGCGTTTATATAGCGCCTTTATCCAAGTGAGCTTTACATAGAATGTGCATTCCATTCACCCATTCACCCTTTCACCCATTCACACACACATTCATACACCGATTGCGGTGGAAGCCATGCAAGGCACCAACCAGCACATCGGGAGAAATTAGGGGTTCAGTGTCTTTGCCCAAGGACACTTCCACATGTAGACAGGAGGGTCACTACTGTTCACTACTGTTCACTACTGCTATAGGGTCACTACTGTTCACTACTGCTATAGGGTCACTACTGTTCACTACTGTTCACTACTGCTATAGGGTCACTACTGGCAGCAGCAACAGAAACACACCATGGACATGGTGGACTACCGGGCCGACCTGAGGCTGTCCGCCGTCAGGATGAAGTGGCTGAAGTTTGACGACAAGTGGAGAGGAGGAGGAGGAGGAGGAGGAGGAGGAGGAGGAGGCAGGAGGACATCAGGAGATCTGGAGGAGGAGGAGGAGGCAGGAGGAAGAAGAGGAGGAAGAGGAGGAGGAGAGAGAGGAGGAGGAGGAGAGAGAGGAGGAGAGGAGGAAGAGGAGGAGGAGAGCTGGTGGAGGTCTGTCTGAAAGGCAGGGCGCCCTGGGGATTCACTCTGAGAGGAGGCCGGGAGAACGGGGAGGCCCTGCTCATTTCTAAGGTAAAAAAAATCACACCCGTGTGAAATGAGTGGTGCAACTCCGTGTGGGGGTTCCCGCTTCCCGGGGGGGGAATAGAGAACAGTCCCATAGCCTGAATGGAACAGCAGTGAAGTGCATCAGGCTTATATGGACCAGAGCCAGCCTGCGGGTTTCTTTGTGTCAGCTTATCGTGATATTGCACGAGGAAGAGGAGATAACATTGTTATCCGTTTGCATTGAGGTTGGTTTCGTAGCTCATGTTCCAGAAATTATCTCTGCTATAGCCTGAAAAGAATATCGTAAAAATGATAACAGTGCCGCACACTGTAGATATATAGTACACAGACACACAGTTACAATAGTCCTGCAGCCAGTGGGCTCATAGTCACTACTAGAGCATGTCTGAAATAAGTGTCAATCGACATGTAAATATGAAATAAATGCTTAAACATGTAGCTAGGTGTAATGTTAGAGACCACAGAAGACATGTAAATATGAAATAAATGCTTAAACATGTAGCTAGGTGTAATGTTAGAGACCACAGAAGACATGTAAATATGAAATAAATGCTTAAACATGTAGCTAGGTGTAATGTTAGAGACCACAGAAGACATGTAAATATGAAATAAATGCTTAAACATGTAGCTAGGTTTAATGTTAGAGTCCACAGAAGACATGTAAATATGAAATAAATGCTTAAACATGTAGCTATAGGTGTAATGTTAGAGACCACAGAAGACATGTAAATATGAAATAAATGCTTAAACATGTAGCTATAGGTGTAATGTTAGAGACCACAGAAGACATGTAAATATGAAATAAATGCTTAAACATGTAGCTATAGGTGTAATGTTAGAGACCACAGAAGACATGTAAATATGAAATAAATGCTTAAACATGTAGCTATAGGTGTAATGTTAGAGACCACAGAAGACATGTTATAAATATGAAATAAATGCTTAAACATGTAGCTAGGTGTAATGTTAGAGACCACAGAAGACATGTACATGAAATAAATGCTTAAACATGTAGCTATAGGTGTAATGTTAGAGACCACAGAAGACATGTAAATAATAAATAAATGATTAAACATGTAGCTATAGGTGTAATGTTAGAGACCACAGAAGACATGTAAATTTGAAATAAATGCTTAAACATGTAGCTATAGGTGTAATGTTAGAGACCACAGAAGACATGTAAATATGAAATAAATGCTTAAACATGTAGCTAGGTGTAATGTTAGAGACCACAGAAGACATGTAAATATGAAATAAATGCTTAAACATGTAGCTAGGTGTAATGTTGGAGACCACAGAATACATGTAAATATGAAATAAATGCTTAAACATGTAGCTATAGGTGTAATGTTAGAGTCCACAGAAGTGAACCTTTCAAGCCTGTTTTCTCAACTCGCTGTGAGCCATATTTCCAAAACTGGTGGGTCAAACTGAACAACCAATATGTCCATTTGAAGCTATGATTCCCTGCTTTCATTATATGACATGAAAAAAACGAAAATTCTAAAAAGAAAAAAATCCAATGGCAGTCCCCAGTCAAATTGAGTCACAAATGGCAATGCGAATTAATATACACATACACATTTTCCTTGCATGTTCTGTTTGGCGACACGCACCGTTTTGGTGTTGGCATCATGTCATGCTTTAGCTATTGAAAAATAGCAGATCTACAAGCTCATAGCGCGCCACCGAGTGGCGCGCTATGAGCTTGTAGGTCTGCTATTTTTGAAAAATCGAAGAACGACTGACATAGAAAACATGGCTTTTTCAGAAAACTGTCAGGATGTAAGAAGACGTTTATAGAATCTGATCCAGTGCAGGGGACTTCTGAGTCCGTTGCATCCTCTGGTTACAGCTACTGTGGAGCTAAATGTTTTATTACGGTGGTCGGGTTACCACCGACTCACCGCTTCACCGGAACCAGGAACAATACAGAGTTCTATGGGTTTCAGTCAGTGTTGATTTCCTCGACTAAAACTGAGACGAAAGAATGTTCGTCGACTACCTTTTTGAACACTAAGCTATGAGGACTTAAAACTAAGACTAACTGACTGTAGAAAGTAACAGTAAAGTAAAGAACCTGGGGGATATTATTGATTCTGAATTGAATTTCAATTCACACATTAATCATGTTACCAAGATTGCCTTTTTCACCTTAGAAATATTGCACGAATCAGAGCCTATTTGTCCTTGGACGATGCAAAAACGCTAATCCACGCCTTTGTTTTTTCTCGGCTTGACTACTGCAATGCACTTTTTCCTGGACTGCCTAAGAAAACAACTGACAGATTACAACTTGTCCAAAATGCAGCAGCCAGAGTTTTAACTAGAACTAAGATGAGAGAACATATTACTCCAGTTTTGGCATCACTGCACTGGCTTCCGGTTGTTTTTAGGATTGATTTTAAAATTATTTTACTTGTCTATAAAGCTCTCAATGGTCTCGCACCTTCCTACCTACATGACTGCCTGCCTAAATATGTCCCAAACCGCCCCCTAAGGTCTTCCACTGCTGGCCTGCTCGCTTTGCCAAAAAAATGGCAACTAAAAAATACGGGGAAGCAGCTTTTTTGCTTCTACGGGCCGTCGGCATGGAACAAACTCCCACTGTACCTTCGACAGGCAGCCTCTGTAGACATTTTTAAAGCTCAGCTCAAGACCCACTTCTACAACATTGCTTTTAATTGATCTTTTATTTTTTATTTTTGTTATTCATGTCCTCACTGTATTGCATTACTGCTTGTTTTTTAATGTTGTTGCCTTGCTTTTCTTTTATCCTCCATTTCTCTGTAAAGCACTTTGAGCTGCATTTCATGTCATGAAAGGTGCTATACAAATAAAGTTTTATTATTATTATTATTAAATATACTGACAATTTCGTCAACAAATAAAAACTAGACTAAAATGTCAGGAAGGGACTATAGTGGACAAGAGATCCAGTATAAGTCATTTTACACTTGGTTGCGTGCTGAAAATAGCCGATCTACAAGCTCACAATGCGTCATGTTGCGACGCATTGTGAGCTTGTAGATCGGCTAAAGTCAGTCATTACAACGGCGCATGGGCTGCCAAAATACAATTTAGTCGACTAAATCACCCGTAGATTTAGTCGTCTTATGATATTCAGTCGACTAAAACTAGACCAACACTAAGACGTTCCAGGTAACTAAAATATGACTACAACTAGATGAAGTTTTTATTCCAAAGTCCATGACTAGACTAAAATAGAAATTTGCTGCCAAAAACAACACTGGTTTCAGTCAACATAAGTATATTAATGTTATATTGAAGTCATTGAAGGATGAATTAATATTCACCAAAATAAGAATAAGGTCATTATGGAGAAGTTAGAACATTTCACAATAACAACGAGACCATAATGGGATGATGGTTTCATCTCCGTGCACCTCCACTGTATACCTTCATTTGAACTGTACCCGTTCTACAAACTGTCAATACAATTATCAATCAATCAATCAATGTGTGTGTGTGTGTGTGTGTGTGTGTGTGTGTGTGTGTGTGTGTGTGCGTGTGCGTGCGTGTGCGTGTGTGTGTGTGTGTGTGTGTGTGTGTGTGTGTGCAGGTGGAGGAGCACAGCGAGGCGGCCGCGGTGTCTCTGCAGGCTGGAGATGAGATGCTGAGTGTGAACTCTGTCCCCGTCAACGGCTCCAGGCAGCGGGCCGTCTGTCTGGTGAAGAGCTGCCTCAGCGGGCTGGCCCTGGTGGTCCGACGGTAGGACCACACACACACACACACACACACACACACACCTGTTCCTTCAGGGTAGAGACCTGCAAGCCACGTCGGGACCTGTCAGGGCCCGGGTCGGGCCGTCTCTGTCCCTGACCAACGGGCCGTGGGTCCGGGCGGGGCTCACGCGCCGTTATATTAATTTTCCGATGTGAATTTCACCCAGACTGGACTCTTGCTTCAGCAGCACGGCAGCATGCTGCTGTCTGCTCCATAGTGACGTGTCAATAACACCTCCACACACACACACACATACACACACACACACACACACACACACACACACACACACACACACACACACACCGTGTACTAAGTATAGGCTACGGCTCTCCTCTGACAGAACCTACATCTCAGGAGCTCCGCAGTCCGCAATAAAAACAAATTAAATACTGCGGGAGCATGTTTCAGTCCTTAGGGGGGGGGGGGGGGCATGTTTCAGTCCTTAGAGGGGGGGGGGCATGTTTCAGTCCTTAGAGGGGGGGGGGGGGGCATGTTTCAGTCCTTAGAGGGGGGGGGGCATGTTTCAGTCCTTAGAGGGGGGGGGGCATGTTTCAGTCCTTAGAGGGGGGGGGCATGTTTCAGTCCTTAGAGGGGGGGGCATGTTTCAGTCCTTAGAGGGGGCATGTTTCAGTCCTTAGAGGGGGCATGTTTCAGTCCTTAGGGGGGGGGGGGGGCATGATGAGGAAGACAAGAGCAATATCCACCGCTTAGATTATCCTGTGGCTACTACGTCTCCTGATTAAGTCTCAAGGTCGACTGGTGGACAATTAAGGACCTCTTTAGTCTGACCTTATTGTATGCTGGAACACCATATCTCCTTCCTGAAGGTAGAATATTCTCCATACAACACATGCTTAGCGTTAGAGGTGATATTCCTTGCTAAGCTTAGGATGCTGTTATCATATACAGTATGTGGATGTATAAAGTTTCTGAAGTTGTTGTCCAACAATCTTTGAACAATAAATGTTCAGTTTGTTGCAGAAGTTGTGACTTTAGGGCTGCAGACAGACATCCATACCAGGTGGTACTACAGTACTGATTAATTACACCTAGCTACATGTTTAAGCAATTATTTCATATTTACATGTCGATTTCAGCTCTGACATTCCTCCATTTTGACCAGATTTGACTGAGAGCCTGCCATCACGCAAAATCCAGCTTTTCACCATTAAACATGTAGCTATAGGTGTAATGTTAGAGACCACAGAAGACATGTAAATATGAAATAAATGCTTAAACATGTAGCTAGGTGTAATGTTAGAGTCCACAGAAGATATGTATGAAATAAATGCTTAAACATGTAGTTAGGTGTAATGTTACAGACCACAGAAGACATGTAAATATGAAATAAATGCTTAAACATGTAGCTATAGGTGTAATGTTACAGACCACAGAAGACATGTAAATATGAAATAAATGCTTAAACATGTAGCTATAGGTGTAATGTTAGAGACCACAGAAGACATGTAAATATGAAATAAATGCTTAAACATGTAGCTATAGGTGTAATGTTAGAGACCACAGAAGACATGTAAATATGAAATAAATGCTTAAACATGTAGCTATAGGTGTAATGTTAGAGACCACAGAAGACATGTAAATATGAAATAAATGCTTAAACATGTAATGTGTTCCTTCCACGCGCTACGTCCAACCAGGGAAACTCCCCCCTGTCAGGTGTAAAGGAGCAACTTGGACACTCAGGCATGAAGGAAGCATGAGTTCAAGTCCGTTGCTCTCCCCTTGTCCCCCATATATGGGGACTAGGTTGGTCTCCCCTTGTCCCCCATATATGGGGACTAGGTTGGTGGAGGGTGTGTAGAGCCCAGGATCACATTAGATGATTGACACAGGGGTGAAAAATGGGTTACAAAATCGTGGGATAAAAATAAATATATAAAAAAAAAAAAAACAGTGGCAACACACACATAAACACAGTCAGACACAAACAAACAAGGCGCTGACACCGATCGGCCTGCAGATTGCGCTGCGCCGCGCCACACCAGAACTTATTCAGAGAGCTATAACTGCTAAATGGCAACAGGGTCTTAACCCACCTAGACCTGGTCGGAACCGCTTCTACAAAACGTCTCTTCTAAACCGTCATTTCTGAAAAACCTTCATGTTTCTGAGTCAGTTGGTGCACCTCAAACTTTTACGCGCCAAGGACTCCAAAAATAATATGTTTTTTGGCCTTCGACCCCCCGTCTGAAAATAGAGAAAGATTTGAGTTAAAAACGCTTTTTTTAAATGCTTAAAAAACAAAAACACCAACAGGGGGGAGTTGGTTCTCCCGGTCAGAAGGGATTAACAGCTCAATCCAATTACCAGCCTCAGTAAAGCCACGCTTTGTAGAACGGACAAAGCCAATGGCGTCGGTGTGTGTGGGGGTGGGGAAGGGGAGGGGAGGGGTGGGGGGGGGGGGGGGGGGGGGGAGGGGAGGGGGGCACAGCGGGGGACGACGCTCTATCGAAACAAATACTTCATTTACAAGTTGTTAATACAAAAGGTATAAGACTTGCGGTGTGAGCGTCCGTCGTGGGGAAGGAGTGGATGATGAGACGGTCGGGCTCAGAGACACCCCTCTGTTGTCACAGAGGGAGTTGGTACGGCCCCCCGTGTTGACTAGGTGAGCTGTCAGTGTGTGTGTGTGTGTGTGTGTGTGTGTGTGTGTGTGTGGCAGACTATTGTGTTCAGGAGGGGGCTTTGGGGACAAGCTATACCCCAACACACATTAGAGACAGGGTCTCTGTGTGTGTGTGTGTCTGTCTCTCTCTGGATTCAAAGGACAACAAGACATCTGATGAAAGATTTCAACTTCAGGTACTTGTGTTTGTTTTGCACTGTACTGTACTGTACTGTACTGTACTGTACTGTACTGTACTGTACTGTGCTGTGCTGTACTGTACTGTACTGTACTGTACTGTACCAGTACTGTACTGTACTGTACTGTACTGTACTGTCCTGTCCACCTGTGTGTCGGCTACCATGAGCCGCGATAGAGTCCTTAATTTTATCTCTTGGCGGGCTGCGTTATAGAATTCTGTGGTTCCCAAACTTCTGTTGTTTTTTTAGCCTGCGACCCAGAGGAGACGTGTGTGTGTGTGTGTGTGTGTGTGTGTGTGTGTGTGTGTGTGTGTGTGTGTGTGTGTGTGTGTGTGTGTGTGTGTGTGTGTGTGTGTGTGTGTGTGTGTGTGTGTGTGTGTGTGTGTGTGTGTGTGTGTGTGTGTGTGTGTGTGTGCGAGCGTGCGTGCGTGCATGCATGCGCAACACAGCAATGAGTTGGCACTTGGCAGTAAACATTTCACATTGTCGTAATCTTCTAAAATTGTTGCACGGAGGTGTGTGTGCGTGTGTGTGTGTGTGTGTGTGTGTGTGTGTGAGAGAGATAGAAAGAGAGAGGGGGGGGCTACCAATGAGTCCTTCCTCCATATATTATCTGTTCTACATTAGCAGAACTAAGTCAGATTAATTTCATCCATCCATCTTCAACCGCTTATCCGTAGTCGGGTCGCGGGGGCAACAGCTCCACCAGAGTGCTCCAGACTTCCCTCTCCAGAGCAACATTAGTGACTTCCTCCTCCAGGGGGATTCCGAGACGTTCAAAGGCCAGTGAGTCGATGTGTTTCCTTGGTCTGGGGTCCTTGGGGGTCTCCTCCCAGTGGGACGTGATCCTTGGTCTTATTCTTTTGGTCATGACCCACACTTCATGACCATATATAGAGTAGGAACACTTCATGACCATATATAGAGTAGGAACACTTCATGACCATATATAGAGTAGGAACACTTCATGACCATATAAGGTGAGAGTAGGAACACTTCATGACCATATAAGGTGAGAGTATAGGAACGAAGATTGCTCGGTTAGACGGAGAGCTTTGCCTTCTGGCTCAACGCTCTTTTAATTTCAGGGCATCTTTATATTTTGGGGGAAGCCGAACAGGAACCTGTCATGATGCCCTAGTCTATAGTGGAACGGACATATTTCCAGATGGGCGGGGGTCGGCGGCAATTACAGATAATTCTGGGGCTCCTTTCCTTGACATGGGATAGTTTTGAGCACCGCTGACGTAGAAACATGAGGTCAGGATTTAGAAGATATCTTCTAGATCCTCATGGTCTAAATGGATTCAGTAGAGAAACCCTGATGCCAACGTATATTCATGCCACTGTACTGTATATTTATGCCAACATACTGTATATTCATGCCACTGTACTGTATATTTATGCCAACGTTGCCCCTGCCTGGCACTTTGCCCTGAAGTTGAAATGGTCCATTTGGTTTCATTTCATGCTCTCTAGAGCTAAAGATCTGTAAGGGTCTGTGGCCACTTATAGATCAAGGACACGACACAGGCAGTTGTTCTCAAGTAGGCCGTTTATTCCTCTTTAACCCTGCATTCTGACCTGAGATCAGATTCTAAACGCACAGAAGAATGGTGGTTCTTTAACGCATTCTGACCTGAGATCAGATTCTAAACGCACGGAAGAATGGTGGTTCTTTAACGCATTTCGACCTGAGATCAGATTCTTAAAAAAAAAAGTCTTCTAAATCCTGACCGTTTCAAAAAAAGTAAAAAAAATAGCAGACCTACAAGCTCGAGTGGCGCACTACGAGCTTGTAGATCTGCTATTTTTTCAATAGCTATAGAGCCAAAATGGGTTTTTAAAACAAACGAACTATCTCCAACATCATCAACAGGAGCCAAAACTAAAGTGTAACAAAGTCACAGTGAATTCTATATACTCCGATAACATGAACTAAACGGTCGCTGCTAATTAACCCATTCTGACCGGGCACCCATTTTGGTGTTAGCATCATGTTATGCTTTACCTATTGAAAAATAGCAGATCTACAAGCTCATATCGCGCCACCGAGTGGCGCGCTATGAGCTTGTAGGTCTGCTATTTTTGAAAAATTCGAAGAACGACTGACATTTTTAGAATCTGATCTCAGGTCAGAATGGGTTCATCAGACCAGTGTGTGTCCCAGTGGAAACCTCGTATGAATCTGATCTCAGGTCAGAATGGGTTAACATCCAACTATAACAGGCAGGAATGTGGCGTATGGAGGCTTATTTATGTGTGTTGTTTTTGGCAGCACATTTCTATTTTAGTTTTAGTCATAGTCTCTTGAATAGTTTTCATTTTAGTTTTCGTCACATTTTAGTCACCTGGAATGTCTTAGTGTTTTAGTCGACTAAATGTCACGCAAATTCCAGTCGACTAAATCTACAGTTGATTTAGTCGACTAAAATGTGTTTCGGCGGGCCTTGATGCCGTCGAAATGACAGATTTTACACTTAGCCGATTTACACAATAGCCGATCTACAAGCTCACAACGCGTTGTGGGCTTGTAGATCGACTATCTTCAGCATGCAACCAAGTGTAAATTCACTTATACTGGATCTCTTGTCCACTAGTCCCTTTTAGTCTAGTTTTTATTTCTTGACGAAATTGTCAGTATATTTAGTCTTAGTTTTAGTCGTCATATAGCGTAGTTTTCATTTAGTTTTTGTCCGTGAAAAAAGGTAGTCGACGAACATTTTTCGTCTTAGTTTTAGTTCGACGAAAACAACACTGCGTGTGACATCATCACCAAACCAGGAAGTTATGTAGGAACCCCTGCTACTGAGTGGCAAAAAACTACATCCAAACAGAGAAGTCCTGTCTGATTGCATTAAAACGACATTAAACAATGTTAATGTTAAACTCACTTTTGCATGTTGATTTGCCACTCGATGGGCCATTCACTTTAAGCGTGCGCATACCCAGAGTCTATTGTGTGGCTCTGTCTGGACCCAGCATAGCCTCTCACTGCAACAGAGAACACATTAAGTGACACAATCTGCTGCAGGTGCGCCTGTTGAGCCAGCCCTGTCACCTGACCCCACTCACAGACACCTTGATCCCGCCCCCCCTGCCACAGGGAGGGTCCATTTGGTCACCTGACTCTCAGGACCAACCTGGAGGTCCTTCAAGGACCACTTGGTGGTCCCCGGACCACAGGTTGAGAAACCAACCAGCGCTTTAGATGCAGTCACACATTTATCAGTTCAGGGTCATCTCCGCACACACACACACACACACACACACACACACACTCTCTCTTCCAGTAACCCATATTGTTCTGTTCACCCCTCAGGGCAGGGAGGGTCTGAGTTCTCACAGCCTGCATATTTTATTTTCCACGTGCTGAAAATAGCTGATCGGCAAGCTCACAACGCGTTGCGGACGCAACGCGTTGTGAGCTCGTAGATCAGCCATTTTCAGCACGGAACACGTGCTATACGACGAAGAATAAATCAGGCATCAGTGCATGCGCTTCTGTGCAGGGAGGGAGATATGTGTTGTTGGCCGAACGAGGCGATCATGTTTGGACAGTTGGACATTTTGGACATCTATGTACAGCTATTTCAGACAGCTATTTTTTGTGGCACATTATG